>NW_025746785.1:7500-27500 GCF_021184085.1 Oncorhynchus gorbuscha
AGTGCAAACTTGAACGCTGTGAAGATTCCATGTAACATCCGGCGTGCGTTTACTGTGAACACTGAGGCCGTAGCTGCTTTAAGGTACAGTTTTACTGTGAACACTGAGGCCGTAGCTGCTTTAAGGTACAGTTTTACTGTGAACACTGAGAACACTGAGGCCGTAGCTGCTTTAAGTTACAGTTTTACTGTGAACACTGAGGCCGTAGCTGCTTTAAGTTACAGTTTTACTGTGAACACTGAGGCCGTAGCTGCTTTAAGTTACAGTTTTACTGTGAACACTGAGGCCGTAGCTGCTTTAAGTTACAGTTTTACTGTGAACACTGAGGCCGTAGCTGCTTTAAGTTACAGTTTTACTGTGAACACTGAGGCCGTAGCTGCTTTAAGTTACAGTTTTACTGTGAACACTGAGGCCGTAGCTGCTTTAAGTTACAGTTTTACTGTGAACACTGAGGCCGTAGCTGCTTTAAGTTACAGTTTTACTGTGAACACTGAGGCCGTAGCTGCTTTAAGTTACAGTTTTACTGTGAACACTGAGGCCGTAGCTGCTTTGAGTTACAGTTTTACTGTGAACACTGAGGCCGTAGCTGCTTTGAGTTACAGTTTTACTGTGAACACTGAGGCCGTAGCTGCTTTAAGTTACAGTTTTACTGTGAACACTGAGGCCGTAGCTGCTTTAAGTTACAGCTGTGAACACTGAGGCCGTAGCTTTAAGTTACAGTTTTACTGTGAACACTGAGGCCGTAGCTGCTTTAAGTTACAGTTTTACTTTGAGGCCGTACTTACAGTTTTACTGTGAACACTGAGGCCGTAGCTGCTTTAAGTTACAGTTTTACTGTGAACACTGAGGCCGTAGCTGCTTTAAGTTACAGTTTTACTGTGAACACTGAGGCCGTAGCTTTACTTTGAGGCCGTTAAGTTACAGTTTTACTGTGAACACTGAGGCCGGAGCTGCTTTAAGTTACAGTTTTACTGTGAACACTGAGGCCGGAGCTGCTTTAAGTTACAGTTTTACTGTGAACACTGAGGCCGTAGCTGCTTTAAGTTACAGTTTTACTGTGAACACTGAGGCCGTAGCTGCTTTAAGTTACAGTTTTACTGTGAACACTGAGGCCGTAGCTGCTTTAAGTTACAGTTTTACTGTGAACACTGAGGCCGTAGCTGCTTTAAGTTACAGTTTTACTGTGAACACTGAGGCCGTAGCTGCTTTAAGTTTTACTGTGAACACTGTTTTACAGTTTTACTGTGAACACTGAGGCCGTAGCTGCTTTAAGTTACAGTTTTACTGTGAACACTGAGGCCGTAGCTGCTTTAAGTTACAGTTTTACTGTGAACACTGAGGCCGTAGCTGCTTTACAGTTTTACTGTGAACACTGAGCCGTAGCTGCTTTGAACACTGAGGCCGTACTGTTTTTACTTTTACTGTGAACACTGAGGCCGTAGCTGCTTTAAGTTACAGTTTTACTGTGAACACTGAGGCCGTAGCTGCTTTAAGTTACAGTTTTACTGTGAACACTGAGGCCGTAGCTGCTTTAAGTTACAGTTTTACTGTTTTTACAGTTTTACTGTGAACACTGAGGCCGTAGCTGCTTTAAGTTACAGTTTTTACAGTTTTACTGTGAACACTGAGGCCGTAGCTGTTTTTAAGTTACAGTTTTACTGTGAACACTGAGGCCGTAGCTGCTTTAAGTTACAGTTTTACTGTGAACACTGAGGCCGTAGCTGCTTTAAGTTACAGTTTTACTGTGAACACTGAACACTGAGGTTTTACTGTGAACACTGAGGCTGCTTTTAAGTTACAGTTTTACTGTGAACACTGAGGCCGTAGCTGCTTTAAGTTACAGTTTTACTGTGAACACTGAGGCCGTAGTTTTACAGTTTTACTGTGAACACTGAGGCCGTAGCTGCTTTAAGTTACAGTTTTACTGTGAACACTGAGGCCGTAGCTGCTTTAAGTTACAGTTTTACTGTGAACACTGAGGCCGTAGCTGCTTTAAGTTACAGTTTTACTGTGAACACTGAGGCCGTAGCTGCTTTAAGTTACAGTTTTACTGTGAACACTGAGGCCGTAGCTGCTTTAAGTTACAGTTTTACTGTGAACACTGAGGCCGTAGCTGCTTTAAGTTACAGTTTTACTGTGAACACTGAGGCCGGAGCTACTTTGAGTTAAACTTTTACTGTGAACACTGAGGCCGGAGCTGCTTTAAGTTACAGTTTTACTGTGAACACTGAGGCCGGAGCTACTTTAAGTTACAGTTTTACTGTGAACACTGAGGCCGTAGCTGCTTTAAGTTACAGTTTTACTGTGAACACTGAGGCCGTAGCTGCTTTAAGTTACAGTTTTACTGTGAACACTGAGGCCGTAGCTGCTTTAAGTTACAGTTTTACTGTGAACACTGAGGCAGTTTTACTTTTACTGTGAACACTGAGGCCGTAGCTGCTTTAAGTTACAGTTTTACTGTGAACACTGAGGCCGTAGCTGCTTTAAGTTACAGTTTTACTGTGAACACTGAGGCCGTAGCTGCTTTAAGTTACAGTTTTACTGTGAACACTGAGGCCGTAGCTGCTTTAAGTTACAGTTTTACTGTGAACACTGAGGCTGCTTTTAAGTAGCTGCTTTGCTTTAGTTACAGTTTTACTGTGAACACTGAGGCCGTAGCTGCTTTAAGTTACAGTTTTACTGTGAACACTGAGGCTGTAGCTGCTTTAAGTTACAGTTTTACTGTGAACACTGAGGCTGGAGGTTACAGTTTTACTGTGAACACTGAGGCTAGCTGCTTTAAGTTACAGTTTTACTGTGAACACTGAGGCCGTAGCTGCTTTAAGTTACAGTTTTACTGTGAACACTGAGGCTGTAGCTGCTTTAAGTTACAGTTTTTACAGTTTTACTGTGAACACTGAGGCCGTAGCTGCTTTAAGTTACAGTTTTACTGTGAACACTGAGGCACTGAGGCTAGCTGCTTTAAGTTACAGTTTTACTGTGAACACTGAGGCCGTAGCTGCTTTAAGTTACAGTTTTACTGTGAACACTGAGGCCGTAGCTGCTTTAAGTTACAGTTTTACTGCACTGAGGCCCCTTTAAGTTGCTTTAAGTTACAGTTTTACTGTGAACACTGAGGCCGTAGCTGCTTTAAGTTACAGTTTTACTGTGAACACTGAGGCCGTAGCTGCTTTAAGTTACAGTTTTACTGTGAACACTGAGGCCGTAGCTGCTTTAAGTTACAGTTTTACTGTGAACACTGAGTTAGCTGCTTTAAGTTACAGTTTTACTGTGAACACTGAAAACTTTAAGTTACAGTTTTACTGTGAACACTGAGGCTAGCTGCTTTTTAAGTTTTAACACTGAGGCTGGAGCTGCTTTTAACAGTTTTACTGTGAACACTGAACAGTTTTACTGTGAACACTGAGGCCGTAGCTGCTTTAAGTTACAGTTTTACTGTGAACACTGAGGCCGTAGCTGCTTTAAGTTACAGTTTTACTGTGAACACTGAGGCCGTAGCTTTTAAGTTACAGTTTTACTGTGAACACTGAGGCCGTAGCTGCTTTAAGTTACAGTTTTACTGTGAACACTGACAGCTTTTTTACTGTGAACACTGAGGCTGTAGCTTTTAAGTTACAGTTTTACTGTGAACACTGAGGCCGTAGCTGCTTTAAGTTACAGTTTTACTGTGAACACTGAGGCCGTAGCTGCTTTAAGTTACAGTTTTACTGTGAACACTGAGGCCGTAGCTGCTTTAAGTTACAGTTTTACTGTGAACACTGAGGCCGTAGCTGCTTTTGGTTACAGTTTTACTGTGAACACTGAGGCTGTAGCTGCTTTAAGTTACAGTTTTACTGTGAACACTGAGGCCGTAGCTGCTTTAAGTTACAGTTTTACTGTGAACACTGAGGCCGTAGCTGCTTTAAGTTACAGTTTTACTGTGAACACTGAGGCTGTAGCTGCTTTGAGTTACAGTTTTACTGTGAACACTGAGGCGGTAGCTGCTTTAAGTTAGTTTTACTGTGAACACTGAGGCCGTAGCTGCTTTAAGTTAGTTTTACTGTGAACACTGAGGCTGGGGCTACTTTAAGTTACAGTTTTACTGTGAACACTGAGGCTGGAGCTGCTTTAAGTTACAGTTTTACTGTGAACACTGAGGCCGTAGCTGCTTTAAGTTACAGTTTTACTGTGAACACTGAGGCCGTAACTGCTTTGAGTTACACTTTTACTGTGAACACTGAGGCCGTAGCTGCTTTAAGTTACAGTTTTACTGTGAACACTGAGGCCGTAGCTGCTTTAAGTTACAGTTTTACTGTGAACACTGAGGCTGAAGCTACTTTAAGTTACAGTTTTATTGTGAACACTGAGGCCGTAGCTGCTTTAAGTTACAGTTTTACTGTGAACACTGAGGCTGTAGCTGCTTTAAGTTACAGTTTTACTGTGAACACTGAGGCTGTAGCTGCTTTAAGTTACAGTTTTACTGTGAACACTGAGGCTGTAACTGCTTTAAGTTACAGTTTTACTGTGAACACTGAGGCTGTAGCTGCTTTAAGTTACAGATTTACTGTGAACACTGAGGCTGTAGCTGCTTTAAGTTACAGTTTTACTGTGAACACTGAGGCTGTAGCTTCTTTAAGTTACAGATTTACTGTGAACACTGAGGCTGTAGCTGCTTTAAGTTACAGTTTTACTGTGAACACTGAGGCTGTAGCTGCTTTAAGTTACAGATTTACTGTGAATACTGAGGCCGTAGCTGCTTTAAGTTACAGATTTACTGTGAACACTGAGGCTGGAGCTGCTTTAAGTTACAGTTTTACTGTGAACACTGAGGCCGTAGCTGCTTTAAGTTACAGTTTTACTGTGAACACTGAGGCTGTAACTGTTTTTTTTGTACCCCCAAAAAAAAAAAGAAAATGTCATAAATAGCTTCAGGTTATTGAGAAGTCATTTGAAAATATATATTTTTTTTTAATTATTCAATTGGAATTTGGGGTTTACTTCCTGACATTTACTTCCTGTACCTTAGTAGCAGAGTCGACGGCGGAGCCTCTCTCCAGTAGTTCTTCCACCAGGTCCTCATGGCCCTCCTTAGCTGCCAGGTGCAGCGCATTCAGACCGTTCTGGAACAGAGAAACACAGGTCTCAGGTCAGATTATTAAACATAATAACTAAGGCATTCAGACCATTCTGGAACAGAGAAACACAGGTCTCAGGTCAGATTATTAAACATAATAACTAAGGCATTCAGACCATTCTGGAACAGAGAAACACAGGTCTCAGGTCAGATTATTAAACATAATAACTAAAAATGTAACCTTGTTCCCTTTATAGTGCACTACTTTTGACCATTCTATAACACAGAGAGAGAGAGACAGGCCTGGAATCAGTTGATAAACATAAGAACTAAGGCATTCAAACCCTTCTATAACAAGAAACACAGGTCTCGGGTCAGTGATATAAACATAAGAACTAAGGCATTCAAACCCTTCTACAACAAGAAACACAGGTCTCAGGTCAGTGATATAAACATAAGAACTAAGGCATTCAAAGCCTTCTACAACAAGAAACACAGGTCTCAGGTCAGTGATATAAACATAAAAACCGTGTTCCCTTTATAGTGCACTACTTTTGACCAAGACCCTATAGGTTTCCATTTGGGAGACAACCTGAGACAGTTAGAGATGGTAACACGAGAACCAAGATATTCAGCCCGTTCCACAACAACAAACACAGGTCACTTCTGTGTATTTTTAGTGCCTTTTGGGGGGCTTGAAGACCTTTAAAAGTTGAAACGGAAGTCAGGATTTCCTGACACCAGGGGCGGCAGCATAGCCATGTGGTTAGAGTGTAGAGGAGGCAGGTAGCCTAGTGGTTAGAGTGTAGAGGAGGCAGGTAGCCTAGTGGTTAGAGTGTAGAGGTGGCAGCGTAGCCTAGTGGTTAGAGTGTAGAGGCGGCGGGGTAGCCTAGTGGTTAGAGTGTAGAGGAGGCAGGGTAGCCTAGTGGTTAGAGTGTAGAGGAGGCAGGTAGCCTAGTGGTTAGAGTGTAGAGGAGGCAGGTAGCCTAGTGGTTAGAGTGTAGAGGAGGCAGGTAGCCTAGTGGTTAGAGTGTAGAGGTGGCAGCGTAGCCTAGTGGTTAGAGTGTAGAGGCGGCGGGGTAGCCTAGTGGTTAGAGTGTAGAGGAGGCAGGGTAGCCTAGTGGTTAGAGTGTAGAGGAGGCAGGTAGCCTAGTGGTTAGAGTGTAGAGGAGGCAGGTAGCCTAGTGGTTAGAGTGTAGAGGTGGCAGCGTAGCCTAGTGGTTAGAGTGTAGAGGCGGCGGGGTAGCCTAGTGGTTAGAGTGTAGAGGAGGCAGGTAGCCTAGTGGTTAGAGTGTAGAGGAGGCAGGTAGCCTAGTGGTTAGAGTGTAGAGGTGGCAGCGTAGCCTAGTGGTTAGAGTGTAGAGGCGGCGGGGTAGCCTAGTGGTTAGAGTGTAGAGGAGGCAGGGTAGCCTAGTGGTTAGAGTGTAGAGGAGGCAGGTAGCCTAGTGGTTAGAGTGTAGAGGCGGCAGCGTAGCCTAGTGGTTAGAGTGTAGAGGCGGCGGGGTAGCCTAGTGGTTAGAGTGTAGAGGAGGCAGGGTAGCCTAGTGGTTAGAGTGTAGAGGAGGCAGGGTAGCCTAGTGGTTAGAGTGTAGAGGAGGTAGGTAGCCTAGTGGTTAGAGTGTAGAGGAGGCAGGTAGCCTAGTGGTTAGAGTGTAGGGGCGGCAGGTAGCCTAGTGGTTAGAGTGTAGAGGAGGTAGGTAGCCTAGTGGTTAGAGTGTAGAGGAGGTAGGTAGCCTAGTGGTTAGAGTGTAGAGGAGGCAGGGTAGCCTAGTGGTTAGAGTGTAGAGGAGGTAGGTAGCCTAGTGGTTAGAGTGTAGAGGAGGTAGGTAGCCTAGTGGTTAGAGTGTAGAGGAGGTAGGGTAGCCTAGTGGTTAGAGTGTAGAGGAGGCAGGTAGCCTAGTGGTTAGAGTGTAGAGGAGGCAGGTAGCCTAGTGGTTAGAGTGTAGAGGCGGCGGCATAGCCTAGTGGTTAGAGTGTAGAGGCGGCAGGTAGCCTAGTGGTTAGAGTGTAGAGGCGGCAGCATAGCCTAGTGGTTAGAGTGTAGAGGCGGCAGGTAACCTAGTGGTTAGAGTGTAAAGGAGGCAGGTAGTCTAGTGGTTAGAGTGTAGAGGAGGCAGGGTAGCCTAGTGGTTAGAGTGTAGAGGCGGCAGCATAGCCTAGTGGTTAGAGTGTAGAGGCGGCAGGGTAGCCTAGTGGTTAGAGTGTAGAGGAGGCAGGTAGCCTAGTGGTTAGAGTGTAGAGGCGGCAGCATAGCCTAGTGGTTAGAGTGTGGAGGCGGCAGGGTAGCCTAGTGGTTAGAGTGTAGAGGAGGCAGGTAGCCTAGTGGTTAGAGTGTAGAGGCGGCAGGGTGGCCTAGTGGTTAGAGTGTAGAGGAGGTAGGTAGCCTAGTGGTTAGAGTGTAGAGGAGGTAGGTAGCCTAGTGGTTAGAGTGTAGAGGAGGCAGGTAGCCTAGTGGTTAGAGTGTAGAGGAGGTAGGTAGCCTAGTGGTTAGAGTGTAGAGGAGGCAGGGTAGCCTAGTGGTTAGAGTGTAGAGGCGGCAGCATAGCCTAGTGTTTAGAGTGTAGAGGCGGCAGGGTAGCCTAGTGGTTAGAGTGTAGAGGAGGCAGGTAGCCTAGTGGTTAGAGTGTAGAGGCGGCAGGGTGGCCTAGTGGTTAGAGTGTAGAGGAGGCAGGTAGCCTAGTGGTTAGAGTGTAGGGGCGGCAGGTAGCCTAGTGGTTAGAGTGTAGAGGAGGCAGGTAGCCTAGTGGTTAGAGTGTAGAGGAGGCAGGTAGCCTAGTGGTTAGAGTGTAGAGGCGGCGGCATAGCCTAGTGGTTAGAGTGTAGAGGCGGCAGGTAGCCTAGTGGTTAGAGTGTAGAGGCGGCAGCATAGCCTAGTGGTTAGAGTGTAGAGGCGGCAGGTAACCTAGTGGTTAGAGTGTAGAGGAGGCAGCGTAGCCTAGTGGTTAGAGTGTAGAGGCGGCAGCGTAGCCTAGTGGTTAGAGTGTAGAGGCGGCGGGGTAGCCTAGTGGTTAGAGTGTAGAGGAGGCAGCGTAGCCTAGTGGTTAGAGTGGAGAGGAGGCAGGGTAGCCTAGTGGTTAGAGTGTAGAGGAGGCAGCGTAGCCTAGTGGTTAGAGTGTAGAGGAGGCAGGGTAGCCTAGTGGTTAGAGTGTAGAGGTGGCAGCGTAGCCTAGTGGTTAGAGTGTAGAGGCGGCGGGGTAGCCTAGTGGTTAGAGTGTAGAGGAGGCAGGGTAGCCTAGTGGTTAGAGTGTAGAGGGGGCAGGGTAGCCTAGTGGTTAGAGTGGAGAGGAGGCAGGGTAGCCTAGTGGTTAGAGTGGAGAGGAGGCAGGGTAGCCTAGTGGTTAGAGTGTAGAGGTGGCAGGGTAGCCTAGTGGTTAGAGTGTAGAGGAGGCAGGGTAGCCTAGTGGTTAGAGTGTAGAGGAGGCAGGGTAGCCTAGTGGTTAGAGTGTAGAGGAGGTAGGTAGCCTAGTGGTTAGAGTGTAGAGGAGGTAGGTAGCCTAGTGGTTAGAGTGTAGAGGTGGCAGGGTAGCCTAGTGGTTAGAGTGTAGAGGAGGTAGGTAGCCTAGTGGTTAGAGTGTAGAGGAGGTAGGTAGCCTAGTGGTTAGAGTGTAGAGGAGGTAGGTAGCCTAGTGGTTAGAGTGTAGAGGAGGTAGGTAGCCTAGTGGTTAGAGTGTAGAGGAGGTAGGTAGCCTAGTGGTTAGAGTGTAGAGGAGGTAGGGTAGCCTAGTGGTTAGAGTGTAGAGGAGGTAGGTAGCCTAGTGGTTAGAGTGTAGAGGAGGCAGGGTAGCCTAGTGGTTAGAGTGTAGAGGCGGCGGCATAGCCTAGTGGTTAGAGTGTAGAGGCGGCAGGTAGCCTAGTGGTTAGAGTGTAGAGGCGGCAGCATATCCTAGTGGTTAGAGTGTGGAGGAGGCAGGTAGACTAGTGGTTAGAGTGTAGATGAGGCAGGTAGTCTAGTGGTTAGAGTGTAGAGGAGGCAGCGTAGCCTAGTGGTTAGAGTGGAGAGGAGGCAGGGTAGCCTAGTGGTTAGAGTGTAGAGGCGGCAGCGTAGCCTAGTGGTTAGAGCGTTGGATTAGTAACCGGAAGGTTGCGAGTTCAAACCCCCGAGCTGACAAGGTACAAATCTGTCGTTCTGCCCCTGAACAGGCAGTTAACCCACTGTTCCTAGACCAGTTAACCCACTGTTCCTAGACCAGTTAACCCACTGTTCCTAGACCAGTTAACCCACTGTTCCTAGACCAGTTAACCCCACTGTTCCTAGACCAGTTAACCCACTGTTCCTAGACCGTCATTGAAAATAAGAATATGTTCTTAACTGACTTGCCTGGTTAAATAAAGGTAAAATAAAAAAAATAAAAAAAATGTCAACAAGTCAAACGGAATCAAGAGAACGGTTGTCAAGAGAACGTCTATCCCATTCAACTAGAGGAAACAATTAGATGTCCTTCTCATCTCAGCTCGACTGTTCCCTATCAACGGGTACTTCTTAAAAACATGTCCGTTGAGATACAGCACAGATCCTGGATCAGTTGTAAACTCAACAGCGTGAGTCTTTGTTGTAATAAGGCACAGATCCTGGATCAGTTGTAAACTCAACAGCGTGAATCTTTGTTGTAATAAGGCACAGATCCTGGATCAGTTGTAAACCCAACAGGTTTTTAACAGGGTGCCGTTTGTGATGCACACAAGATGTCAACATGGCTCAGCGAGCTACATGCACTGATAACTGAAGACAAGGATAATATACGTACAGCTGTTGTAAAGGATAACGCACACACACACTCACTCACTCACTCACACACATCACCTCGTCCTCGTCTTCATCCATCCTGTCGTGTGTAGCCAGAGGAGCGAGAGGAATCCCAGCCCTCTCCTCCTCCTCCTCCTGATTATCTCACTTCTAATCTCTTCTCCTCTATTCTTTATCTCTTCTTTACTCTCTTCTTCTACTGTTCTGGTACTCTCTTCTTCTACTGTTCTGGTACTCTCTTCTTCTTCTGTTCTGGTACTCTCTTCTTCTACTGTTCTGGTAATCTCTTCTTCTTCTGTTCTGGTACTCTCTTCTTCTTCTGTTCTGGTACTCTCTTCTTCTACTGTTCTGGTAATCTCTTCTTCTTCTGTTCTGGTACTCAATTCTTCTGCTGTTCTGGTACTCAATTCTTCTGCTGTTCTGGTACTCTCTTCTTCTGCTGTTCTGGTACTCTCTTCTTCTTCTGTTCTGGTAATCTCTCCTTCTGTTCTGGTAATCTCTCCTTCTTCTGGTCTGGTAATCTCTCCTTCTGTTCTGGTAATCTCTCCTTCTTCTGGTCTGGTAATCTCTCCTTCTTCTGGTCTGGTAATCTCTCCTTCTTCTGGTCTTCCAGAGGTTTGGATGTTAAAGGTCCTGTCTGCCTCCTCCTGCCCCCCCTGCGGGCTCTCTCAGTCGGGTTGAGAGAGGAGCTACTGTCCCTCCTGGCTGGTCCTGGAGCTTTCTTTGCCACTGTAGTAAAGAGAGGTGTTCCCTTATCCCTTTCTCTGTTCATCCCCCCCACCCCCAACAATTCCAAAGCCCCGCTCAACTTGGCAGTGGCTCGTACACACACACACACACACACACAGTGAGTCATTCAAATGCCAAAGAGCCATGGGGTACGGGCTTTCTGCACTGTCATAGAGACTACCAAGGACACACACATTTAGGAGCTTCTGAAAATGTCAAGGGAAAAGTAGTAGCCTGCATTCCGGACAGGGGCCATAGAGTTTGATAGAGCACACACAGTGTGTTAGAGTCGCCTGGAAGGAGGAGGTGTGACTCAGAAAGGAGAACACAGGGCCATAGAGTTTGATAGAGCACACACAGTGTGTTAGAGTCGCCTGGAAGGAGGAGGTGCGTCTCAGAAAGGAGAACACAGGGCCATAGAGTTTGATAGAGCACACACAGTGTGTTAGAGTCGCCTGGAAGGAGGAGGTGTGACTCAGAAAGGAGAACATGGGCCATAGAGTTTGATAGAGCACCCACAGTGTGTCAGAGTCGCCTGGAAGGAGGAGGTGCGTCTCAGAAAGGAGAACACGGGGCCATAGAGTTTGATAGAGCACACACTTAGAAGGCTTCAAAGAGCAAAGATGAACCTCAGCTGATAACACTCTGCCAGGTCAACTCAGTCATAATCATGTGACACACTGTGCCCTTTCATTGGCCAGCGGTTCAATATCAGGTTTCAAATACCTGGTCATTTCTGTACCAGGAAATGGAGTGCAACAAAATATATCTCAGTTTCCAGGGACGGACCTGGTTGGTCCCCACTGACAAACTTAGATGGCAGAAATTTTGTGGACAGTCCTTGGTTCAAATACTATTTAAAATATTCAAAATCATTTCTGGCTGATTCATAGACACATATTAAGCCCTGACTAAAAAGCATTCGCCATAGAGATTCTCTACTGAACATGCTTTTAAGAACAGGACCATGTGTTATCTGTGTCTGGGAAACTGGCCCCAGCATTAAGAAAACAAGACTAGGACTAATCTGTGTATGGGAAACTGTCCCCAGCATTAAGAACAGGACTAATCTGTGTCTGGGAAACTGGCCCCCAGCATTAAGAACAGGACTAGGACTAATCTGTGTCTGGGAAACTGGCCCCAAGCATTAAGAACAGGACTAGAATCACAATAACACCCTATGGAACCAATAGAACCACAATAACACCATATAGAACCAATAGAACCACTATAACTCCCTATGGAACCAATAGAACCACAATAACACCCTATGGAACCAATAGAACCACAATAACACCATATAGAACCAATAGAACCACTATAACACCCTATGGAACCAATATAACCACAATAACACCATATGGAACCAATAGAACCACTATAACACCCTATGGAACCAATAGAACCACAATAACACCCTATGGAACCAGTAGAACTACAAAAACACCATATGGAACCAATAGAACCACAATAACACCCTATGGAACCAATAGTACTACAATAACACCCTATGGAACCAATAGAACCACAATAACACCCTATGGAACCAATAGAACCACTATAACACCCTATGTAACCAATATAACCACAATAACACCCTATGGAACCAATTGAAACACAATAACACCCTATGGAACCAATAGAACTACTATAACACCCTATGGAACCAATATAACCACTATAACACCCTATGGAACCAATAGAACCACTATAACACCCTATTGAACCAATAGAACCACTATAACACACAAGGGAACCAATAGAACCACAATAACACCCTATGGAACCAATAGAACCACAATAACACCCTATGGAACCAATAGAACCACTATAACATTCTATGGAACCAATAGAACCATGATTACACCATATGGAACCAATAGAACCACCCTAACACCCTATGGAACCAATAGAACCACTATAACACACAAGGGAACCGATAGAACCACAATAACACCCTATGGATCCAATATAACCACTATAACACTCTATGTAACCAATAGAACCACAATTACACCATATGGAACCAATAGAACCATTATAACACCCTATGGAACCTATAGAACCACTATAACACCCTATGGAACCAATAGAACCACTATAACACCCTACGGAACCAATAGAACCACTATAACACCCTATGGAACCAATAGAACCACTATAACACCCTATGGAACCAATAGAACCACTATAACACCCTATGGAACCAATAGAACCACTATAACACCCTATGGAACCAATAGAACCACTATAACACCCTACGGAACCAATAGAACCACTATAACACCCTATGGAACCAATAGAACCACTATAACACCCTATGCCAGTGGTTTTATAAACCAATGGAATGGGGTCCCCTGCCCTATGGAACCAATAGAACCACAATTACACCCTATGGAACCAATAGAACCACTATAACACCCTATGGAACAAATAGAACCACTATAACACCCTATGGAACCAATAGAACCACTATAACAACCTATGCCAGTGGTTTTATACACCAATGGAATGGGGTCCCCTGCCCTATGGAACCAATAGAACCGCAATTACACCCTATGGAACCAATAGAACCACTATAACACCCTATGGAACCAATACAACCACTATAACACCCTATGGAACCAATAGAACCACTATAACACCCTATGCCAGTAGTTTTATAAACCAATGGAATGGGGTCCCCTGCCCTATGGAACCAATAGAACCACAATTACACCCTATGGAACCAATATAACCACTATACCACCCTATGGAACAAATAGAACCACTATAACACCCTATGGAACCAATAGAACCACTATAACACCCTATGCCAGTGGTTTTATAAACCAATGGAATGGGGTCCCCTGCCCTATGGAACCAATAGAACCACAATTACACCCTATGGAACCAATAGAACCACTATAACACCCTATGGAACCAATAGAACCACTATAACACCCTATGGAACCAATAGAACCACTATAACACCCTATGCCAGTAGTTTTATAAACCAATGGAATGGGGTCCCCTGCCCTATGGAACCAATAGAACCACAATTACACCATATGGAACCAATAGAACCACTATAACACCCTATGGAACAAATAGAACCACTATAACACCCTATGGAACCAATAGAACCACTATAACACCCTATGCCAGTGGTTTTATAAACCAATGGAATGGGGTCCCCTGCCCTATGGAACCAATAGAACCACAATAACACCCTATGGAACCAATAGAACCACTATAACACCCTATGGAACAAATAGAACCACTATAACACCCTATGGAACCAATAGAACCACTATAACACCCTATGCCAGTAGTTTTATAAACCAATGGAATGGGGTCCCCTGCCCTATGGAACCAATAGAACCACAATTACACCCTATGGAACCAATAGAACCACTATAACACCCTATGGAACAAATAGAACCACTATAACACCCTATGGAACCAATAGAACCACTATAACACCCTATGCCAGTGGTTTTATAAACCAATGGAATTGGGTCCCCTGCCCTATGGAACCAATAGAACCACAATTACACCCTATGGAACCAATAGAACCACTATAACACCCTATGGAACAAATAGAACCACTATAACACCCTATGGAACCAATAGAACCACTATAACACCCTATGGAACCAATAGAACCACAATAACACCCTATGGAACCATAGAATCAGGTATTTTAATTCTAAAACACACAGAGACATCTCTAACACATACAGAGATCTCTCTAACACACACATAGAGACCTCTCTAACACACAGAGAGACCTCTCTGACACACACAGAGAGACCTCTCTAACACACACAGAGAGAGATCTCTCTAATACACCCACAGAGACCTCTCTAATACACAGAGACCTCTCTAACACACACACAGAGACCTCTCTAATACACAGAGACATCTCTAACACACAGAGAGACCTCTCTAATACACAGAGAGACCTCTCTAACACACACACACACAGACCTCTCTAATACACAGAGACCACTCTAACACACACAGAGAGACCTCTCTAATACACAGAGACCACTCTAACACACACAGAGAGACCTCTCTAACACACACACACAGAGACCTCTCTAATACACAGAGACCACTCTAACACACCCACAGAGACCTCTCTAATACACAGAGACCACTCTAACACACACAGAGAGACCTCTCTAATACAGAGAGACCACTCCAACACACACAGAGACCTCTCTATTACACACAGATCACTCTCTGATACACACAGAGAGACATCTCTGATACACAGAGACCTCTCTGACACACACACACACCAGACTAAATCCTCTTTTCCGTGTGAACTGTGAAAGAGGGACAAACAGATCCCTGTATCCATCTCACCACCTGGTTTATTAATTTAGCTAATGTACTAGCCTACAACACACTGTCATGACATTGGCCTGGGGGGAGGTTTATGACAGTCATAAATACCTCTTCCCCCATTTTTCCTCTCTACCCTACTGAGGTTACATTTGCAAAACCCTTGGTTAACATAGAGATTCTGGGAACATCTGAAGGTGAGGGGAAATGAACTATATTCTGGTAATCCGACCAATTGAACATATGCGGTGGTACTTAATGAATATGATGTCAGTTCGGTTGTCATCTGAGACATTCTCATCAATGATAAGATGACATAAACTCTACAGTGGAAAGTCTACACATCAGAGTTATCAGATTCACATGGAATTGTTGTTCAATATTAAATGTTTGAATATGAAAATATTTGTGAAAAGATTAAATGTAATTTTAGCTTCTAAAATGTGAGATTTGGGTTTTCATAAGGTAGGGCTCTGCTCAATCAGTGGCCCGCCCCTGTGAAAGGACATGGGCTATAAAACTTTTCAAACACGCCCTCCTCTCCCTTCCTATATAAGCCCTTGATGACAATAGAAATATCTGTTCCGGGGATGTAGGACGACAGTCCTATGTCAGAATAATAACAGATAATAACTACAGAACGAAGCCAACATCAGTGTGAGCTTTGGTTGAGAATGGTATGAAATTTGAACTCTTATTCACTACAGAAGTGATACCTCCTAGCCGTTGAGTTAGCGACCGCAGCTGCAAACACAGGTTAGGAAGGAACAGACAGAGTATCCCGTCTACCATTTACATTTACATTTACATTTAAGTCATTTAGCAGACGCTCTTATCCAGAGCGACTTACAAATTGGTGCATTCACCTTATGACATCCAGTGGAACAACCACTTTACAATAGTGCATCTAAATATTTTAAGGGGGGAGGGGGGTGAGAAGGATTACTTTATCCTATCCTAGGTATTCCTTAAAGAGGTGGGGTTTCAAGTGTCTCCGGAAGGTGGTGATTGACTCCGCTGTCCTGGCGTCGTGAGGGAGTTTGTTCCACCATTGGGGAGCCAGAGCAGCGAACAGTTTTGACTGAGCTGAGCGGGAACTGTACTTCCTCAGTGGTAGGGAGGCGAGCAGGCCAGAGGTGGATGAACGCAGTGCCCTTATTTGGGTGTAGGGCCTGATCAGAGCCTGGAGGTACTGAGGTGCCGTTCCCCTCACAGCTCCGTAGGCAAGCACCATGGTCTTGTAGCGGATGCGAGCTTCAACTGGAAGCCAGTGGAGAGAGCGGAGGAGCGGGGTGACGTGAGAGAACTTGGGAAGGTTGAACACTAGACGGGCTGCGGCGTTCTGGATGAGTTGTAGGGGTTTAATGGCACAGGTAGGGAGCCCAGCCAACAGCGAGTTGCAGTAATCCAGACGGGAGATGACAAGTGCCTGGATTAGGACCTGTGCCGCTTCCTGTGTGAGGCAGGGTCGTACTCTGCGGATGTTGTAGAGCATGAACCTACAGGAACGGGCCACCGCCTTGATGTTAGTTGAGAACGACAGTTTGTTGTCCAGGATCACGCCAAGGTTCTTAGCGCTCTGGGAGGAGGACACAATGGAGTTGTCAACCGTGATGGCGAGATCATGGAACGGGCAGTCCTTCCCCGGGAGGAAGAGCAGCTCCGTCTTGCCGAAGTTCAGCTTGAGGTGGTGATCCGTCATCCACACTGATATGTCTGCCAGACATGCAGAGATGCGATTCGCCACCTGGTCATCAGAAGTATACCACACCAATACCACACCATGACATTACTACAACGTATCCAATTGACCACAAGAGACATTCTTCAAAGGACAGAGGACTCGGTTTGGCAACACGGCCTTCCATCTACCACCAACCTATTGAAGCGCAGCTCAGAGTAAATATTTATTGCATTTTCCTTTTCCAAATGGGCGGTAATTTAGAATGCATAAAATACTGTATTTACGATAGCACAGCTTCTTCCATTTGTCCCTCAGTCTTCCCGCTCTTTCACTCAAACCTAGCCCCTTTTCTTTTGTGTAACCAGCTTTCATATCTGTTCCGCCCGCTAGGGACGATTTCCTTCATGACATAATTTGTAATCAAGTTATGATTAATTATGTGTATGTTTAATTCTGTGTGATTAGTTAGGGATTAAGTAAATAAATGAGTAAATCGATTTTGTATCGATGATTCAACTTGTTAGCCAGGGTTTGTGCAGGTAACCAAGAATTTACAACTTTCAGATGAGACTGAATTAAGGTGACGATTAATATTGACTGCTATTGATGTAAAATATTACTAGGTCTTTAAGAGTTTATTCGGAAGATACCAGCTCTATAAATATTATTTTGTGGTACACTCTCTAGTTAATTACATTTTCATGATTAGCTCAATCAGGTGAAATTAATTACGGAGAAATGATTTTATAGAATAGCATGTCATATCACTTAATCCGGCATAGCCAAAGACACGACAACACACACACACACACGCGCACGTGCACGAGCACGCGCACGCGCACACACACACACACACACACACACACACACACACACACACACACACACACACACACACACACACACACACACACACACACACACACACACACACACACACACACACACACTGCAGGGTACAGTAGGTCCTGTACTGAATAACAATGTAGTTTGGGACCCTCCCCGGTGGCACAGTTGTCTAGGGCACTGAACCACAATAATACCACAATAATACCAGAGTCTCTGTGCCACCAGAGACTCTGAGTTCGAGCCCAGGCTCTGTCGCAGCCGAACGCGACCGGGAGGTCCATGGGGCGACGCATAATTGGCCTAGCGTCGTCCGGGTTAGGGAGGGTTTGGCCGGTAGGGATGTCCTTGTCTCATCGCGCACCAGCGACTCCTGTGGCGGGCCGGGCGCAGTGCGCGCTAACCAAGGTCGCCAGGTGCTTTCCTCCGACACATTGGTGCGGCTGGCTTCCGGGTTGGGTGTGCGTTGCGTCAAGAAGCAGTGCGGTTAGGTTGGGTTGTGTTTCGGAGGACGCGTTTCTCTCTGCCGAGTCCGTACGGGAGTTGTAGCGATGAGACAAGACTGTAACTACAAATTGGATACCACGAAACTGGGGAGTAGAAAGGGGGCAAAAAAGCTATGTAGTTTGACACACGATAATGAAAGTTTGATGATTGACTGATGAAACAGACGCAATGTGTCCCAAATGGCTCCCTATATAGTGCACTACTTATGACCAGGGCCCTATGGCACCCTATTCCCTATATAGTGCACTACTGTTGACCAGGGCCCTATAGCACCCTATTCCCTATATAGTGCACTACTTATGACCAGGGCCCTATGGCACCCTATTCCCTATATAGTGCACTACTGTTGACCAGGGCCCTATAGCACCCTATTCCCTATATAGTGCACTACTTATGACCAGGGCCCTATGGCACCCTATTCCCTATATAGTGCACTACTTATGACCAGGGCCCTATGGCACCCTATTCCCTATATAGTGCACTACTTATGACCAGGGCCCTATAGCACCCTATTCCCTATATAGTGCACTACTTATGACCAGGGCCCTATGGCACCCTATTCCCTATATAGTGCACTACTTATGACCAGGGCCCTATGGCACCCTATTCCCTATATAGTGCACTACTTATGACCAGGGCCCTATAGCACCCTATTCCCTATATAGTGCACTACTTATGACCAGGGCCCTATGGCACCCTATTCCCCATTCGAGTGCACTACCTATGACCAGGGCCCATAGGGAGAAGGATGCCATTCAGGACGAGGACAGAATATGAAGGAAGGCGGGAGAAAAGACAGTAAGAGAGGAAGAGGGACAAATAAAAGACAGTAAGAGAGGAAGAGGGACAAATAAAAGACAGTAAGAGAGGAAGAGGGACAAATAAAAGACTGTAAGAGAGGAAGAGGGACAAATAAAAGACAGTAAGAGAGGAAGAGGGTCAAATAAAAGACAGTAAGAGAGGAAGAGGGACAAATAAAAGACAGTAAGAGAGGAAGAGGGACAAATAAAAGACAGTAAGAGAGGAAGAGGGACAAATAAAAGACAGTAAGAGAGGAAGAGGGACAAATAAAAGACAGTAAGAGAGGAAGAGGGACAAATAAAAGACAGTAAGAGAGGAAGAGGGACAAATAAAAGACAGTAAGAGAGGAAGAGGGACAAATAAAAGACAGTAAGAGAGGAAGAGGGACAAATAAAAGACAGTAAGAGAGGAAGAGGGACAAATAAAAGACAGTAAGAGAGGAAGAGGGACAAATAAAAGACAGTAAGAG
Organism: Oncorhynchus gorbuscha; assembly: GCF_021184085.1. Taxonomy (NCBI): domain Eukaryota; kingdom Metazoa; phylum Chordata; class Actinopteri; order Salmoniformes; family Salmonidae; genus Oncorhynchus; species Oncorhynchus gorbuscha. Next base: position 26,669 of record NW_025746785.1, read on the forward strand.
AGGAAGAGGGACAAATAAAAGACAGTAAGAGAGGAAGAGGGACAAATAAAAGACTGTAAGAGAGGAAGAGGGACAAATAAAAGACTGTAAGAGAGGAAGAGGGACAAATAAAAGACTGTAAGAGAGGAAGAGGGACAAATAAAAGACAGTAAGTGGGGAATAGAGGCAAATAAAAGACAGTAAGAGAGGAAGATGGACAAATAAAAGACTGTAAGAGAGGAAGATGGACAAATAAAAGACAGTAAGAGAGGAAGAGGGACAAATAAAAGACTGTAAGAGAGGAAGAGGGACAAATAAAAGACAGTAAGAGAGGAAGAGGGACAAATAAAAGACAGTAAGAGAGGAAGAGGGACAAATAAAAGACTGTAAGAGAGGAAGAGGGACAAATACAAGACAGTAAGTGGGGAATAGAGGCAAATAAAAGACAGTAAGAGAGGAAGAGGGACAAATAAAAGACAGTAAGTGGGGAATAGAGGCAAATAAAAGACAGTAAGAGAGGAAGAGGGACAAATAAAAGACACTAAAAGGGGAAGAGGGACAAATAAAAGACAGTAAGAGAGGAAGAGGGACAAATAAAACACAGTAAGTGGGGAATAGAGGCAAATAAAAGACAGTAAGAGAGGAAGAGAGGAAGAGGGACAAATAAATGGTCCTTCTGTAGCTCAGTTGGTAGAGCATGGCGCTTGTAACACCAGGGTAGTGGGTTTGATTCCCAGGACCACCCATACGTAGAATGTATGCACACATGACTGTAAGTCGCTTTGGATAAAAGCGTCTGCTAAATGGCATATTTCCATTTCTTAAAATACACTAAAAGGGGAAGAGGGACAAA
>NW_025746785.1:32500-35000 GCF_021184085.1 Oncorhynchus gorbuscha
AGGTAGTTCATATAGACCAGAGGTAGTTCATATAGACCAGTCATTAGATGTGTTATATAGACCAGAGGTAGTTCATATAGACCAGTCATTAGATGTGTTACGTGGACCAGAGGTAGTTCATATAGACCAGTGGACTCTAACTAAGCATTTCACTTAGTCTACAACTGTAGTTTACGAAGCATGTGACTAATACCATTTGATTTGATTAGATTTTCTTGAACAATATAATTTCATAAACGCCTCATCAGTTTAGTTGTGGTCAGAACACACAACGTGACCTTGTTGTTCGTCCATCGTTTTGTAAATTAACACCGTAAAGTCTCAAAAACACGGTAACAACTATCATTCTGATCTCACGTAACGCTCAGTCCTCGCATCCATACCTCCGTCTATACGTTTGAGAGTGTTTACGTTATCTCCAGACCCATCGCTCAGCTGTTAGCCAATCAAAACACAGTGTTTGGGTGGACCGATCTTATTTCCTGAATCCCAGATTGCCCTTTAGTGGTATTTACAGCAGGTCACCTGACGCCCCAACGAACAGATACGAAGGGCAGGCCTCTCCTGTTACACTGACCGGGAGGGGAGGGTGTGTGTCTGTTGGGGAGGGGGGTGCCTGTTGGGGAGGGGGGGAGGGGGTGTCTGTTGGGGAGGGGGGGTCTGTGGGGGGGGTGTCTGTTGGAGAGGGGGGGTCTGTTGGTGGGGGGGGGTCTGAGTGTGAGCAAGCGTATGTGGTGTGTTTGTGTGTGTTGGAGGAGATACAGGTTTGTAAGTGTGTGTGTGTGTGTGTGTGTGTGTGTGTGTGTGTGTGTGTGTGTGTGTGTGTGTGTGTGTGTGTGTGTGTGTGTGTGTGTGTGTGTGTGTGTGTGTGTGTGTGTGTGTGTGTGTGTGTGTGTGTGTGTTTTATGTTTATGACGTGTGTCGTTGGATCAGTTTACCTTCCTCAAATCCTAATCTTAACCACGAGGGGAAAACCCCCAAAACACAGACCTCAGATCAGTTACTAGGGAAACCAGATAATACTCTGTGAATCCATACGAGACTCTATAGAGGATACAGTACTGGACCGGAGACTACACTTAGCTTCAGCCAATAGGCTTAGCTTCAGACCTCAGATCAGTTACTAGGGAAACCAGATAATACTCTGTGAATCCATACGAGACTCTATAGTGGATACAGTACTGGACCGGAGACTACACTTAGCTTCAGCCAATAGGCTTAGCTTCAGACCTCAGATCAGTTACTAGGGAAACCAGATAATACTCTGTGAATCCATACGAGACTCTATAGTGGATACAGTACTGGACCGGAGACTACACTTAGCTTCAGCCAATAGGCTTAGCTTCAGACCTCAGATCAGTTACTAGGGAAACCAGATAATACTCTGTGAATCCATACGAGACTCTATAGTGGATACAGTACTGGACCGGAGGCTACACTTAGCTTCAGCCAATAGGCTTAGCTTCAGACCTCAGATCAGTTACTAGGGAAACCAGATAATAAATACTCTGTGAATCACACACCCTTTAAATCCCCTATGCTCCTTCTGACACCTTGTGACTACTATACATCACTACAGAGACAGGTTGAAGGGACAGATGGACAGGGGTGGAGGTGTTGTTTAAACCCCCTCCCCTCTCTCCTCTCCTCTCCTCTCCCCTCTTCTCCTCTCCTCCCCCTCTCCTCCTCTCTCCTCTCCTCTCCCCTCTCCACTTTCCTCCCCCTCTCCTCTCCTCTCGTCTAATCTCCTCTCCTCTCCCCTCTCCACTTTCCTCCCCCTCTCCTCTCCTCTCATCTAATCTCCTCTCCCTCTCCCCTCTTCTCCTCTCCCTCCTCCCTCTCCTCCACCCTCTCCTCTCCTCCACCCTCTCCTCTCCTCCCCTCTCCACTTTCCTCCCCCTCTCCTCTCCTCTCCCCTCTTCTCCTCTCCTCCCCTCTCCTCCACCCTCTCCTCTCCTCTCCAGTCCTGACCCAAAATATGACTAAGGAGAGGGGAGGAGGAGGAGGAGGGGGGGGAAGGGGGTGAGAACAGTTGTGGGGAGACTCAGACCAACCCAAATACAGCAGCTGAGAGAGAAGGGAGAGGTGGGAGGTTTGGGGGCATTCTAATGATGTCACAGTGACCAATCAGAACAAAGAGCCGGATATCTACTAATGATGTCACAGTGACCCAGCAGAACATAGAGCTGGATATCTACTAATGATGTCACAGTGACCCATCAGAACATAGAGCTGGATATCTACTAATGATGTCACAGTGACCCAGCAGAACATAGAGCTGGATATCTACTAATGATGTCACAGTGACCCATCAGAACACAGAGCTGGATATCTACTAATGATGTCACAGTGACCCAGCAGAACATAGAGCTGGATATCTACTAATGATGTCACAGTGACCCATCAGAACACAGAGCTGGATATCTACTAATGATGTCACAGTGACCCAGCAGAACATAGAGCTGGATATCTACTAATGATGTCACAGTGACCCAGCAGA
>NW_025746785.1:40000-45000 GCF_021184085.1 Oncorhynchus gorbuscha
ATAGTTATATACTGTTGACTAGCACCCATTCCCTATATAGTTATATACTGTTGACTAGCACCCATTCCCTATATAGTTATATACTGTTGACTAGCACCCATTCCCTATATAGTTATATACTGTTGACTAGCACCCATAGTTATATACTGTTGACTAGCATCCATAGTTATATACTGTTGACTAGCACCCATAGTTATATACTGTTGACTAGCACCCATAGTTATATACTGTTGACTAGCACCCATAGTTATATACTGTTGACTAGCACCCATTCCCTATATAGTTATATACTGTTGACTAGCACCCATTCCCTATATAGTTATATACTGTTGACTAGCACCCATAGTTATATACTGTTGACTAGCACCCATTCCCTATATAGTTATATACTGTTGACTAGCACCCATAGTTATATACTGTTGACTAGCACCCATTCCCTATATAGTTATATACTGTTGACTAGCACGCATTCCCTATATAGTTATATACTGTTGACTAGCACCCATAGTTATATACTGTTGACTAGCACCCATTCCCTATATAGTTATATACTGTTGACTAGCACCCATAGTTATATACTGTTGACTAGCACCCATTCCCTATATAGTTATATACTGTTGACTAGCACCCATTCCCTATATAGTTATATACTGTTGACTAGCACCCATTCCCTATATAGTTATATACTGTTGACTAGCCCCCATAGTTATATACTGTTGACTAGCACCCATTCCCTATATAGTTATATACTGTTGACTAGCACCCATAGTTATATACTGTTGACTAGCACCCATTCCCTATATAGTTATATACTGTTGACTAGCACCCATTCCCTATATAGTTATATACTGTTGACTAGCACCCATTCCCTATATAGTTATATACTGTTGACTAGCCCCCATAGTTATATACTGTTGACTAGCACCCATTCCCTATATAGTTATATACTGTTGACTAGCACCCATAGTTATATACTGTTGACTAGCACCCATTCCCTATATAGTTATATACTGTTGACTAGCACCCATTCCCTATATAGTTATATACTGTTGACTAGCACCCATTCCCTATATAGTTATATACTGTTGACTAGCACCCATAGTTATATACTGTTTACTAGCACCCATTCCCTATATAGTTATATACTGTTGACTAGCACCCATTCCCTATATAGTTATATACTGTTGACTAGCACCCATTCCCTATATAGTTATATACTGTTGACTAGCACCCATAGTTATATACTGTTGACTATCACCCATTCCCTATATAGTTATATACTGTTGACTAGCACCCATTCCCTATATAGTTATATACTGTTGACTAGCACCCATTCCCTATATAGTTATATACTGTTGACTAGCACCCATTCCCTATATAGTTATATACTGTTGACTAGCACCCATTCCCTATATAGTTATATACTGTTGACTAGCACCCATTCCCTATATAGTTATATACTGTTGACTACCACCCATTCCCTATATAGTTATATACTGTTGACTAGCACCCATAGTTATATACTGTTGACTAGCACCCATTCCCTATATAGTTATATACTGTTGACTAGCACCCACTCCCTATATAGTTATATACTGTTGACTAGCACCCATTCCCTATATAGTTATATACTGTTGACTAGCCTCCATAGTTATATACTGTTGACTAGGGTTAATTCTCTTTACGCTGAGTGGACAAAACAAAACAACAGCATCCCAAACACTGCCCTGGGACATCGTCTTTAGACCAGAAGAAAGAGTGCCTCCTACTGGCCCTCCAACACCACTTCCAGCAGCATCTGGTCTCCCATCCAGGGACCGACCCTACTTAGCTTCAGAGACCAGCCATCAGTGGGATACAGGGTGGTCTCCCATCCAGGGACTGACCAGGACCGACCCTGCTTAGCTTCAGAGGCCATCAGTAGGATACAGGGCGGTGCTGCTGCTGACTAAAAGGTTGTGTGTCTAGCCGTTCGTTGCCACAGCAACCTCCCGTGGTTCTTACCTGGTTACAGGTACTGATGTCAACTCCGTCTTTCAGGAACTCCAGAACCTTGTCCAGGTTCCCCGCCCTCGCAGCACGCAGGAAACTAGTGTTACTGTCAGACTGGAGAGAGAGAGAGGAGAGAGGAGAGAGGGGGAGGGGGGTAGAGAGAGGAGAGGGGGGGGGTAGAGAGAGGGGGAGATAGAGAGTGAGGGGGTAGAGAGAGAGATAGAGAGAGAGAGGGAGGTAGAGAGAGAGAGAGATAGAGAGGGAGGGGGTAGAGAGAGAGATAGAGAGAGGGGAGGTAGAAAGAGAGAGAAAAAATAGACAGTAAGTATTATATATATTATATACGGAACATCGGTATTTAATGGCGTTCTGATTGAGTGTGTGTGTGCACCACCACCGACCTACCACTGACCTACCACTGACCTACCACTGACCTACCACTGACCTACCACTGACCTACCACTGACCTATCACTGACCTATCACTGACCTACCATTGACCTACCACTGACCTATCACTGACCTACCACTGACCTATCACTGACCTACCACTGACCTACCAATGACCTACCACTGACCTACCACTGACCTACCAATGACCTACCAATGACCTACCAATGACCTACCACTTCCTACCACTGACCTACCAATGACCTACCAATGACCTACCACTGATCAACCCCTCTGGGATAAACATTATCACATCATTATATAGGAGCTAGGAAACATCATCACATCATTATATAGGAGCTAGGAAACATCATCACATCATTATATAGGAGCTAGGAAACATCATCACATCATTATATAGGAGCTAGGAAACATCATCACATCATTATATAGGAGCTAGGAAACATTGTCACATCATTATATAGGAGCTAGGAAACATCATCACATCATTATATAGGAGCTAGGAAACATCATCACATCATTATATAGGAGCTAGGAAACATCATCACATCATTATATAGGAGCTAGGAAACATCATCACATCATTATATAGGAGCTAGGAAACATTGTCACATCATTATATAGGAGCTAGGAAACATCATCACATCATTATATAGGAGCTAGGAAACATCATCACATCATTATATAGGAGCTAGGAAACATCGTCACATCATTATATAGGAGCTAGGAAACATTGTCACATCATTATATAGGAGCTAGGAAACATCATCACATCATTATATAGGAGCTAGGAAACATCATCACATCATTATATAGGAGCTAGGAAACATCATCACATCATTATATAGGAGCTAGGAAACATTGTCACATCATTATATAGGAGCTAGGAAACATCATCACATCATTATATAGGAGCTAGGAAACATCATCACATCATTATATAGGAGCTAGGAAACATCATCACATCATTATATAGGAGCTAGGAAACATTGTCACATCATTATATAGGAGCTAGGAAACATCATCACATCATTATATAGGAGCTAGGAAACATCTTCACATCATTATATAGGAACTAGGAAACATCCTCACATCATTATATAGGAACTAGGAAACATCCTCACATCATTATATAGGAGCTAGGAAACATCATCACATCATTATATAGGAGCTAGGAAACATCATCACATCATTATATAGGAGCTAGGAAACATTGTCACATCATTATATAGGAGCTAGGAAACATCATCACATCATTATATAGGAGCTAGGAAACATCATCACATCATTATATAGGAGCTAGGAAACATCATCACATCATTATATAGGAGCTAGGAAACATCATCACATCATTATATAGGAGCTAGGAAACATTGTCACATCATTATATAGGAGCTAGGAAACATCATCACATCATTATATAGGAGCTAGGAAACATCATCACATCATTATATAGGAGCTAGGAAACATCATCACATCATTATATAGGAGCTAGGAAACATCGTCACATCATTATATAGGAGCTAGGAAACATTGTCACATCATTATATAGGAGCTAGGAAACATCATCACATCATTATATAGGAGCTAGGAAACATCATCACATCATTATATAGGAGCTAGGAAACATCATCACATCATTATATAGGAGCTAGGAAACATCATCACATCATTATATAGGAGCTAGGAAACATTGTCACATCATTATATAGGAGCTAGGAAACATCATCACATCATTATATAGGAGCTAGGAAACATCATCACATCATTATATAGGAGCTAGGAAACATCATCACATCATTATATAGGAGCTAGGAAACATTGTCACATCATTATATAGGAGCTAGGAAACATCATCACATCATTATATAGGAGCTAGGAAACATCTTCACATCATTATATAGGAACTAGGAAACATCCTCACATCATTATATAGGAACTAGGAAACATCCTCACATCATTATATAGGAGCTAGGAAACATCCTCACATCATTATATAGGAACTAGGAAACATCCTCACATCATTATATAGGAGCTAGGAAACATCATCACATCATTATATAGGAACTAGGAAACATCATCACAAATTTGAGACTTGGACCAAGAACATCACCTTGACAACGACCAGGGTTCTGTTCCAGAACATCACCTTGACAACGACCAGGGTTCTGTTTCAGAATATCAACTTGATTTACTAGTATGAGAGCGATAGAGAGGTCTAAAGAGAGGGAGGGAGAGATAGAGAGAGATGAAGAGAGGGAGGGAGAGATAGAGAGAGATGAAGAGAGGGAGGGAGAGATAGAGAGAGATGAAGAGAGATGAAGAGAGGGAGGGAGAGATAGAGAGGTCTGAAGAGAGGGAGGGAGAGATAGAGAGGTCTGAAGAGAGATGAAGAGAGGGAGGGAGAGATAGAGAGGTCTGAAGAGAGATGAAGAGAGGGAGGGAGAGATAGAGAGGTCTGAAGAGAGAGAGGGAGATAGAGAGAGAGATAAAGGATAGGGAGATAGGGAGGGATGAAGAAAGGGAGAGAGTAGGGAGAGATGGAGAGAGAGATGAGAGGGAGTGAGAGATAGATAGAGATGAAGAGAGGGAGGGATA
>NW_025746785.1:50000-55000 GCF_021184085.1 Oncorhynchus gorbuscha
ACACACACACACACACACACACACACACACACACACACACACACACACACACACACACACACACACACACACACACACACACACACACACACACACACACACACACACACCCCAGGGGATGACGGTGCTCCAGATGTAGCACCAGCTCTCAGCTGTGTGAGCAACAGCAGGAGATTGTTGAGCGTGTTTGTTTGTGTGTGTGTGTGTGTGTGTGTGTGTGTGTGTGTGTGTGTGTGTGTGTGTGTGTGTGTGTGTGTGTGTGTGTGTGTGTGTGTGTGTGTGTGTGTGTGTGTGTGTGTGTGTGTGTGTGTGTGTGTGTTGTGTAGTAGGCACTGAGCCAACAGCCAACCTACTGCTAGGGCTACAAACACTCCCTGACCCTGTCCCCAAATACACTACTTAGAGAGGGAGGAGGGAGAGAGGAGGGAGGGAGGAGGGAGAGAGAGAATTTGGGAGGGGGAAGTGGGAAGGGGGAGGGAGGAGGGAGAGGGAGGAGGGAGGAGGGAGAGAGAGAGGATGGGAGGGGGGGAAGTGGGAAGGGGGAGGGAGGAGGGAGAGAGGGAGGAGGGAGAGAGAGAGGGGGAGAGAGGAGGGAGGAGGGAGAGAGAGGTTGGATGAGGGAGAGAGGAGGGAGAGAAGAGGAAGGGGGAGGAGGGAGAGAGGGGGGGAGGAGGGAGGGAGGAGGGATGAGGGATGAGAGAGAGAGAGAGAGAGGGAGGAGGAAGGAGAGAGAGAGGAGGGATGAGGGAGGGAGAGAGGAGGGAGGGATGAGTGTTAGTCCTCATCCACTACTGTCTCTATCTGATGGTCCTCATCCACTACTGTCTCTATCTGATGGTCCTCATCCACTACTGTCTCTACTGCCCTCAGCTGGTGAGTGTTTGTCCTCATCCACTACTTTGTCTCCACCGCCCTCAGCTGGTGAGTGTTCATCCTCATCCACTACTTTGTCTCTACCGCCCTCAGCTAGTGAGTGTTCTTCCTCATCCACTACTTTGTCTCCACCGCCCTCAGCTGGTGAGTGTTCATCCTCATCCACTACTTTGTCTCTATCGCCCTCAGCTGGTGAGTGTTCGTCCTCATCCACTACTTTGTCTCCACCGCCCTCAGCTGGTGAGTGTTCATCCTCATCCACTACTTTGTCTCTACCGCCCTCAGCTGGTGTGTTAGTCCTCATCCACTACTTTGTCTCTATCGCCCTCAGCTGGTGAGTGTTCGTCCTCATCCACTACTTTGTCTCTATCGCCCTCAGCTGGTGAGTGTTCATCCTCATCCACTACTTTGTCTCTACCGCCCTCAGCTGTTGTGTTAGTCCTCATCCACTACTTTGTCTCTATCGCCCTCAGCTGGTGAGTGTTCGTCCTCATCCACTACTTTGTCTCTATCGCCCTCAGCTAGTGAGTGTTCATCCTCATCCACTACTTTGTCTCTATCGCCCTCAGCTGGTGAGTGTTCTTCCTCATCCACTACTTTGTCTCTATCGCCCTCAGCTGGTGAGTGTTCGTCCTCATCCACTACTTTGTCTCTATCGCCCTCAGCTGGTGAGTGTTCATCCTCATCCACTACTTTGTCTCTACCGCCCTCAGCTGGTGAGTGTTCGTCCTCATCCACTACTTTGTCTCCACCGCCCTCAGCTGGTGAGTGTTCATCCTCATCCACTACTTTGTCTCTACCGCCCTCAGCTGGTGAGTGTTCTTCCTCATCCGCTACTTTGTCTCTACCGCCCTCAGCTGGTGAGTGTTCGTCCTCATCCACTACTTTGTCTCTATCGCCCTCAGCTGGTGAGTGTTCGTCCTCATCCACTACTTTGTCTCTACCGCCCTCAGCTGGTGAGTGTTCGTCCTCATCCACTACTTTGTCTCTACCGCCCTCAGCTGGTGAGTGTTCGTCCTCATCCACTACTTTGTCTCTACCGCCCTCAGCTGGTGAGTGTTCGTCCTCATCCACAACTTTGTCTCTACCGCCCTCAGCTGGTGAGTGTGAGGAAGTGCAGCCCAACACAGTGGCACCAGATTTCTCTCTGTCTCAGGCGCCGAAGATTAACTGAGAGTTTCTCCTTTTGTAACACAAATCCCTAATCGACATCGATACAACGTTTCATATGAAAGTCTGGGTTACGCGTAACTTACACAGGAGGCTGGTGAGGGGAGGACGGCTCATTTTAATGGCTGGAATGGAGTGAGGGAAATGGTAACGGGGTCGGGGGTCAGTATGATGTGGTGGTTAACAGGGTCAGTATGATGTGTTGGTTAACAGGGTCAGTATGATGTGTTGGTTAACAGGGTCAGGGGTCAGTATGATGTGTTGGTTAACAGGGTCAGGGGTCAGTATGATGTGTTGGTTAACAGGGTCAGGGGTCAGTATGATGTGTTGGTTAACAGGGTCAGGGGTCAGTATGATGTGTTGGTTAACAGGGTCAGGGGTCAGTTTGATGTGTTGGTTAACAGGGTCAGTATGATGTGTTGGTTAACAGGGTCAGGGGTCAGTATGATGTGTTGGTTAACAGGGTCAGTATGATGTGTTGGTTAACAGGGTCAGGGGTCAGTATGATGTGTTGGTTAACAGGGTCAGTATGATGTGTTGGTTAACAGGGTCAGTATGATGTGTTGGTTAACAGGGTCAGGGGTCAGTATGATGTTGGTTAACAGGGTCAGTATGATGTGTTGGTTAACAGGGTCAGGGGTCAGTATGATGTGTTGGTTAACAGGGTCAGTATGATGTGTTGGTTAACAGGGTCAGGGGTCAGTTTGATGTGTTGGTTAACAGGGTCAGGGGTCAGTATGATGTGTTGGTTAACAGGGTCAGGGGTCAGTATGATGTGGTGGTTAACAGGGTCAGGGGTCAGTATGATGTGTTGGTTAACAAGGTCAGTATGATGTGTTGGTTAACAGGGTCAGGGGTCAGTATGATGTGTTGGTTAACAGGGTCAGGGGTCAGTATGATGTGTTGGTTAACAGGGTCAGTATGATGTGTTGGTTAACAGGGTCAGTATGATGTGTTGGTTAACAGGGTCAGGGGTCAGTATGATGTGTTGGTTAACAGGGTCAGAGTGATGTGTTGGTTAACAGGGTCAGGGGTCAGTATGATGTGTTGGTTAACAGGGTCAGGGGTCAGTATGATGTGTTGGTTAACAGGGTCAGTATGATGTGTTGGTTAACAGGGTCAGGGGTCAGTATGATGTGGTGGTTAACAGGGTCAGTATGATGTGGTGGTTAACAGGGTCAGGGGTCAGTATGATGTGTTGGTTAACAGGGTCAGGGGTCAGTATGATGTGTTGGTTAACAGGGTCAGTATGATGTGTTGGTTAACAGGGTCAGGGGTCAGTATGATGTGGTGGTTAACAGGGTCAGTATGATGTGGTGGTTAACAGGGTCAGGGGTCAGTATGATGTGTTGGTTAACAGGGTCAGTATGATGTGTTGGTTAACAGGGTCAGTATGATGTGGTGGTTAACAGGGTCAGTATGATGTGTTGGTTAACAGGGTCAGGGGTCAGTATGATGTGGTGGTTAACAGGGTCAGGGGTCAGTATGATGTGGTGGTTAACAGGGTCAGGGGTCAGTATGATGTGGTGGTTAACAGGGTCAGGGGTCAGTATGATGTGTTGGTTAACAGGGTCAGGGGTCAGTATGATGTGTTGGTTAACAGGGTCAGTATGATGTGTTGGTTAACAGGGTCAGGGGTCAGTATGATGTGTTGGTTAACAGGGTCAGGGGTCAGTATGATGTGTTGGTTAACAGGGTCAGTATGATGTGGTGGTTAACAGGGTCAGGGGTCAGTATGATGTGTTGGTTAACAGGGTCAGTATGATGTGTTGGTTAACAGGGTCAGGGGTCAGTATGATGTGTTGGTTAACAGGGTCAGGGGTCAGTATGATGTGTTGGTTAACAGGGTCAGTATGATGTGTTGGTTAACAGGGTCAGGGGTCAGTATGATGTGTTGGTTAACAGGGTCAGTATGATGTGGTGGTTAACAGGGTCAGTATGATGTGTTGGTTAACAGGGTCAGTATGATGTGTTGGTTAACAGGGTCAGGGGTCAGTTTGATGTGTTGGTTAACAGGGTCAGTATGATGTGTTGGTTAACAGGGTCAGGGGTCAGTTTGATGTGTTGGTTAACAGGGTCAGTATGATGTGTTGGTTAACAGGGTCAGGGGTCAGTATGATGTGTTGGTTAACAGGGTCAGTATGATGTGTTGGTTAACAGGGTCAGGGGTCAGTATGATGTGGTGGTTAACAGGGTCAGTATGATGTGTTGGTTAACAGGGTCAGGGGTCAGTATGATGTGTTGGTTAACAGGGTCAGTATGATGTGGTGGTTAACAGGGTCAGGGGTCAGTATGATGTGTTGGTTAACAGGGTCAGGGGTCAGTATGATGTGTTGGTTAACAGGGTCAGGGGTCAGTATGATGTGTTGGTTAACAGGGTCAGTATGATGTGTTGGTTAACAGGGTCAGTATGATGTTGGTTAACAGGGTCAGGGGTCAGTATGATGTGGTGGTTAACAGGGTCAGGGGTCAGTATGATGTGTTGGTTAACAGGGTCAGTATGATGTGTTTGTTAACAGGGTCAGGGGTCAGTATGATGTGTTGGTTAACAGGGTCAGGGGTCAGTATGATGTGTTGGTTAACAGGGTCAGGGGTCAGTATGATGTGGTGGTTAACAGGGTCAGTATGATGTGTTGGTTAACAGGGTCAGGGGTCAGTATGATGTGTTGGTTAACAGGGTCAGTTTGATGTGTTGGTTAACAGGGTCAGGGGTCAGTATGATGTGGTGGTTAACAGGGTCAGGGGTCAGTATGATGTGTTGGTTAACAGGGTCAGTTTGATGTGTTGGTTAACAGGGTCAGGGGTCAGTATGATGTGTTGGTTAACAGGGTCAGGGGTCAGTATGATGTGTTGGTTAACAGGGTCAGTATGATGTGTTGGTTAACAGGGTCAGTGTGATGTGTTGGTTAACAGGGTCAGGGGTCAGTATGATGTGGTGGTTAACAGGGTCAGGGGTC
>NW_025746785.1:67500-82500 GCF_021184085.1 Oncorhynchus gorbuscha
ATCATCAAACATCCTTCAGCCATCACAACATCAAACATAATTCAGCCAGCACATCACATCATCAAACATCCTTCAGCCATCACAACATCATCAAACATCCTTCAGCCATCACATCACAACATCAAACATCCTTCAGCCATTACAACATCATCAAACATCCTTCAGCCATCACATCACAACATCAAACATCCTTCAGCCATCACATCACAACATCAAACATCCTTCAGCCATCACATCACAACATCAAACATAATTCAGCCAGCACATCACATCATCAAACATCCTTCAGCCATCACAACATCATCAAACATCCTTCAGCCATCACATCACAACATCAAACATCCTTCAGCCATCACAACATCAAACATCCTTCAGCCATCACATCAGAACATCAAACATCCTTCAGCCATCACATAATATAATAATAATAATAATAATAATAATAATAATATAATATAATAATATAATAATAATAATAATAATAATAATATAATAATATAATAATAATAATAATAATAATAATAATATATAATATAATAATATATAATAATATATAATAATATAATAATAATAATAATATATAATATAATATATGCCATTTAGCAGACGCTTTTATCCAAAGCGACTTACAGTCATGTGTGCATACATTCTACACATCATCAAACATCCTTCAGCCATCACATCATCAAACATCCTTCAGCCATCACATCACAACATCAAACATAATTCAGCCATCACATCAGAAAAAAATGGCTCCTCTCTCTGTGTGTGTGTGTGTGTGTGTGTGTGTGTGTGTGTGTGTGTGTGTGTGTGTGTGTGTGTGTGTGTGTGTGTGTGTGTGTGTGTGTGTGTGTGTGTGTGTGTGTGTGTGTGTGTGTGTGTGTGTGTGTGTGTGTGTGTGTGTGTGTGTGCATTAAGGTGCATTTAGCTGTTTCTGAGAAGTCCATTGATTTTTACCCTCTCTCTCTCTGTAACAGGAAGCAGTAATAATGAGGCCTTGAATTAATCATTTAAATATTTCCTAAAAAAAGACCTCTCAGTCTGCTACCACATCACCTAGTCTGCTACCACACCACCTAGTCTGATACCACATCACCTAGTCTGCTACCACATCACCTAGTCTGCTACCACATCACCTAGTCTGATACCACATCACCTAGCCTGATACCACATCACCTAGTCTGCTACCACATCACCTAGTCTGATACCACACCACCTAGTCTGATACCACACCACCTAGTCTGATACCACATCACCTAGTCTGCTACCACATCACCTAGTCTGCTACCACATCACCTAGCCTGATACCACATCACCTAGTCTGCTACCACATCACCTAGTCTGATACCACATCACCTAGTCTGCTACCACACCACCTAGTCTGATACCACATCACCTAGCCTGATACCACACCACCTAGTCTGATACCACATCACCTAGTCTGCTACCACATCACCTAGTCTGCTACCACATCACCTAGCCTGATACCACATCACCTAGCCTGATACCACATCACCTAGTCTGCTACCACATCACCTAGTCTGATACCACACCACCTAGTCTGATACCACACCACCTAGTCTGATACCACATCACCTAGTCTGCTACCACATCACCTAGTCTGCTACCACATCACCTAGCCTGATACCACATCACCTAGTCTGCTACCACATCACCTAGTCTGATACCACATCACCTAGTCTGCTACCACATCACCTAGTCTGATACCACACCACCTAGTCTGATACCACACCACCTAGTCTGATACCACACCACCTAGTCTGATACTACATCACCTAGCCTGATACCACACCACCTAGCCTGATACCACATCACCTAGTCTGATACCACACCACCTAGTCTGATACCACACCACCTAGTCTGATACCACACCACCTAGTCTGATACCACACCACCTAGTCTGATACCACACCACCTAGTCTGATACCACACCACCTAGTCTGATACCACACCACCTAGTCTGATACCACACCACCTAGTCTGATACCACACCACCTAGCCTGATACCACACCACCTAGTCTGATACCACACCACCTAGCCTGATACCACACCACCTAGCCTGATACCACACCACCTAGTCTGATACCACACCACCTAGTCTGATACCACACCACCTAGTCTGATACCACATCACCTAGCCTGATACCACACCACCTAGTCTGATACCACACCACCTAGTCTGATACCACACCACCTAGTCTGATACCACACCACCTAGTCTGATACCACATCACCTAGTCTGATACCACATCACCTAGTCTGATACCACACCACCTAGTCTGACACCACACCACCTAGCCTGATACCACATCACCTAGCCTGACACCACACCACCTAGTCTGATACCACACCACCTAGTCTGATACCACACCACCTAGCCTGATACCACACCACCTAGTCTGATACCACACCACCTAGTCTGATACCACACCACCTAGACTGATACCACACCACCTAGTCTGATACCACACCACCTAGCCTGATACCACACCACCTTGTCTGATACCACACCACCTAGCCTGATACCACACCACCTAGTCTGATACCACACCACCCCTGATACCACACCACCTAGCCTGATACCACACCACCTAGTCTGATACCACACCACCTAGTCTGATACCACATCACCTAGTCTGATACCACACCACCTAGTCTGCTACCACATCACCTTGTCTGATACCACATCACCTAGTCTGATACCACACCACCTAGCCTGATACCACACCACCTAGCCTGATACCACACCACCTAGTCTGATACCACACCACCTAGTCTGATACCACACCACCTAGTCTGATACCACACCACCTAGTCTGATACCACACCACGATACCACACCACCCCTGATACCACACCACCTAGTCTGATACCACACCACCTAGTCTGATACCACATCACCTAGTCTGATACCACACCACCTAGTCTGATACCACACCACCTAGTCTGATACCACACCACCTAGTCTGATACCACACCACCTAGTCTGATACCACACCACCTAGCCTGATACCACATCACCTAGCCTGATACCACACCACCTAGTCTGACACCACACCACCTAGTCTGATACCACACCACCTAGCCTGATACCACACCACCTAGTCTGACACCACACCACCTAGTCTGACACCACACCACCTAGTCTGACACCACACCACCTAGTCTGACACCACACCACCTAGTCTGATACCACACCACCTAGTCTGATACCACATCACCCCTGATACCACACCACCTAGTCTGATACCACATCACCTAGCCTGATACCACACCACCTAGTCTGATACCACACCACCTAGTCTGATACCACACCACCTAGTCTGATACCACACCACCTAGTCTGATACCACACCACCTAGTCTGATACCACATCACCTAGCCTGATACCACACCACCTAGTCTGATACCACACCACCTAGCCTGATACCACACCACCCCTGATACCACACCACCTAGTCTGATACCACACCACCCCTGATACCACACCACCTAGTCTGATACCACATCACCTAGCCTGATACCACACCACCTAGTCTGATACCACACCACCTAGTCTGATACCACACCACCTAGCCTGATACCACACCACCTAGCCTGATACCACACCACCCCTGATACCACACCACCTAGTCTGATACCACACCACCTAGTCTGATACCACATCACCTAGCCTGATACCACACCACCTAATCTGATACCACACCACCTAGTCTGATACCACACCACCTAGTCTGATACCACACCACCTAGTCTGATACCACACCACCTAGCCTGATACCACACCACCTAGCCTGATACCACACCACCTAGTCTGATACCACACCACCTAGTCTGATACCACACCACCTAGTCTGATACCATTGTGGAGGCTATATACAGAGTATTACGGTACAGAGTCAATGTGGAGGCTATATACAGAGTATTACGGTACAGAGTCAATGTGGAGGCTATATACAGGGTGTACCAGTACAGAGTCAATGTGGAGGCTATATACAGGGGGTACCGGTACAGAGTCAATGTGGAGACTATATACAGGGTGTTACGGTACAGAGTCAATGTGGAGGCTATATACAGGATATTACGGTACAGAGTCAATGTGGAGGCTATATACAGGGGGTACCAGTACAGAGTCAATGTGGAGGCTATATACAGGGGGTACCGGTACAGAGTCAATGTGGAGGCTATATACAGGGTATTACGGTACAGAGTCAGTGTGGAGGCTATATACAGGGGGTACCGGTACAGAGTCAATGTGGAGGCTATATACAGGGTGTTACGGTACAGAGTCAATGTGGAGGTTATATACAGGGGGTACCAGTACAGAGTCAATGTGGAGGCTATATACAGGGTGTTACGGTACAGAGTCAATGTGGAGTATTAAAGTGACTGCGCATAGATGATAAATGAGAGCAGTGTAAAAGGTGTGTGGGGGGGGAGCAATGCAAATAGTCTGGGAAGCAATTTGATTAGATGTTGTGGAAATTGCGGATTGCTCCTTCAACGTGTACAGTCATGGGTGTGGTGACTGTGGGCTTCTTGGTGACGGTTAGTCTGTGTGTCTGTAGCCAGAGAAGAAAACAGCTGTGAGTAATGTTTCATTAGGAATCTCTTCCTGTTAGAGGCCATCACACCACTCCCAGTGGACACACACAGCTATTGGGACACAGAGAGAGAGAGAGAGAGAGGGATACAGAGAGAGACAGAGAGAGAGAGATACAGAGAGAGAGAGAGAGAGAGAGAGAGATACAGAGAGAGAGAGAGTGACAGAGAGTCTGAGACCACATGACAGAGAGAGAGAGAAAGAGAGAGAGAGAGATGGAGAGAGATGGAGAGAGAATAGGTAGGTGTGTGTGTGGTATGTGATGGATGTAAGAGAAAGAGTGATGGTTAGAACCTCACGTAGAGAGAGAGGGACGATGGACGTGGACAGGGTGATGAGGAAGGAGAGGGACGATGGACGTGGACAGGTTGATGAGGAAGGAGAGGGACGATGGACGTGGACAGGGTGATGAGGAAGGAGAGGGAAGATGGATGTGGACAGGGTGATGAGGAAGGAGAGGGACATGGATGTGGACAGGGTGATGAGGAAGGAGAGGGACGATGGATGTGGACAGGGTGATGAGGAAGGAGAGGGACGATGGATGTGGACAGGGTGATGAGGAAGGAGAGGGACGATGGATGTGGACAGGGTGATGAGGAAGGAGAGGGACGATGGACGTGGACAGGGTGATGAGGAAGGAGAGGGACGATGGACGTGGACAGGGTGATGAGGAAGGAGAGGGACGATGGACGTGGACAGGGTGATGAGGAAGGAGAGGGAAGATGGATGTGGACAGGGTGATGAGGAAGGAGAGGGACGATGGATGTGGACAGGGTGATGAGGAAGGAGAGGGACGATGGATGTGGACAGGGTGATGAGGAAGGAGAGGGACGATGGATGTGGACAGGGTGATGAGGAAGGAGAGGGACGATGGATGTGGACAGGGTGATGAGGAAGGAGAGGGACGATGGATGTGGACAGGGTGATGAGGAAGGAGAGGGACGATGGATGTGACAGGGTGATGAGGAAGGAGAGGGACGATGGATGTGGACAGGGTGATGAGGAAGGAGAGGGACGATGGATGTGGACAGGGTGATGAGGAAGGAGAGGGACGAGGGATGTGGACAGGGTGATGAGGAAGGAGAGGGGAGAGGGATGTGGACAGGGTGATGAGGAAGGAGAGGGACGATGGATGTGGACAGGGTGATGAGGAAGGAGAGGGACGATGGATGTGGACAGGGTGATGAGGAAGGAGAGGGACGATGGATGTGGACAGGGTGATGAGGAAGGAGAGGGACGATGGATGTGGACAGGGTGATGAGGAAGGAGAGGGACGATGGATGTGGACAGGGTGATGAGGAAGGAGAGGGACGATGGATGTGGACAGGGTGATGAGGAAGGAGAGGGACGATGGATGTGGACAGGGTGATGAGGAAGGAGAGGGACTGATGGACGTGGACAGGGTGATGAGGAAGGAGAGGGACGATGGACGTGGACAGGGTGATGAGGAAGGAGAGGGACGATGGACGTGGACAGGGTGATGAGGAAGGAGAGGGACGATGGACGTGGACAGGGTGATGAGGAAGGAGAGGGACGATGGACGTGGACAGGGTGATGAGGAAGGAGAAGGAAGATGGACGTGGACAGGGTGATGAGGAAGGAGAGGGACGATGGACGTGGACAGGGTGATGAGGAAGGAGAGGGACGATGGATGTGGACAGGGTGATGAGGAAGGAGAGGGACGATGGATGTGGACAGGGTGATGAGGAAGGAGAGGGACGATGGACGTGGACAGGGTGATGAGGAAGGAGAGGGACGATGGATGTGGACAGGGTGATGAGGAAGGAGAGGGACGATGGACGTGGACAGGGTGATGAGGAAGGAGAGGGACGATGGACGTGGACAGGGTGATGAGGAAGGAGAGGGAAGATGGACGTGGACAGGGTGATGAGGAAGGAGAGGGACGATGGACGTGGACAGGGTGATGAGGAAGGAGAGGGACGATGGATGTGGACAGGGTGATGAGGAAGGAGAGGGACGATGGATGGACAGGGTGATGAGGAAGGAGAGGGACGATGGATGTGGACAGGGTGATGAGTCAAGGAGAGGGACGATGGATGTGGACAGGGTGATGAGGAAGGAGAGGGACGATGGATGTGGACAGGGTGATGAGGAAGGAGAGGGACATGGATGTGGAAGGGTGATGAGGAAGGAGAGGGACGATGGATGTGGACAGGGTGATGAGGAAGGAGAGGGACGAGGGATGTGGACAGGGTGATGAGGAAGGAGAGGGGAGAGGGATGTGGACAGGGTGATGAGGAAGCAGAGGGACGATGGATGTGGACAGGGTGATGAGGAAGGAGAGGGACGATGGATGTGGACAGGGTGATGAGGAAGGAGAGGGACGATGGATGTGGACAGGGTGATGAGGAAGGAGAGGGACGATGGATGTGGACAGGGTGATGAGGAAGGAGAGGGACGATGGATGTGGACAGGGTGATGAGGAAGGAGAGGGACGATGGACGTGGACAGGGTGATGAGGAAGGAGAGGGACGATGGACGTGGACAGGGTGATGAGGAAGGAGGGGGACGATGGACGTGGACAGGGTGATGAGGAAGGAGAGGGACGATGGACGTGGACAGGGTGATGAGGAAGGAGAGGGACGATGGACGTGGACAGGGTGATGAGGAAGGAGAGGGACGATGGACGTGGACAGGGTGATGAGGAAGGAGAGGGACGATGGATGTGGACAGGGTGATGAGGAAGGAGAGGGACGATGGATGTGGACAGGGTGATGAGGAAGGAGAGGGACGATGGATGTGGACAGGGTGATGAGGAAGGAGAGGGACGATGGATGTGGACAGGGTGATGAGGAAGGAGAGGGACGATGGATGTGGACAGGGTGATGAGGAAGGAGAGGGACGATGGATGTGGACAGGGTGATGAGGAAGGAGAGGGACGATGGACGTGGACAGGGTGATGAGGAAGGAGAGGGACGATGGATGTGGACAGGGTGATGAGGAAGGAGAGGGACGATGGATGTGGACAGGGTGATGAGGAAGGAGAGGGAAGATGGATGTGGACAGGGTGATGAGGAAGGAGAGGGACGATGGATGTGGACAGGGTGATGAGGAAGGAGAGGGAAGATGGATGTGGACAGGGTGATGAGGAAGGAGAGGGACGATGGATGTGGACAGGGTGATGAGGAAGGAGAGGGAAGATGGATGTGGACAGGGTGATGAGGAAGGAGAGGGACGATGGATGTGGACAGGGTGATGAGGAAGGAGAGGGACGATGGATGTGGACAGGGTGATGAGGAAGGAGATTTGACGATGGATGTGGACAGGGTGATGAGGAAGGAGAGGGGCAACGGATGTGGACAGGGTGATGAGTGAAGGAGAGGGACGATGGATGTGGACAGGGTGATGAGGAAGGAGAGGGAAGATGGATGTGGACAGGGTGATGAGGAAGGAGAGGGACGATGGATGTGGACAGGGTGATGAGGAAGGAGAGGGACGATGGATGTGGACAGGGTGATGAGGAAGGAGAGGGACGATGGATGTGGACAGGGTGATGAGGAAGGAGAGATGAGGGATGTGGACAGGGTGATGAGGAAGGAGAGGGACGATGGATGTGGACAGAGTGATGAGGAAGGAGAGGACGAGATGTGGACAGGGTGATGAGGAAGGAGAGGGACGTGTGGATGTGACAGGATGATGAGGAAAGAGGGACGATGGATGTGGACAGGGTGATGAGGAAGGAGAGGGACGATGGATGTGGACAGGGTGATGAGGAAGGAGAGGGACGATGGATGTGGACAGGGTGATGAGGAAGGAGAGGGACGATGGATGTGGACAGGGTGATGAGGAAGGAGAGGGATGATGGATGTGGACAGGGTGATGAGGAAGGAGAGGGATGATGGATGTGGACAGGGTGATGAGGAAGGAGAAGGAAGAGCGATATGGACAGGGTGATGAGGAAGGAGAGGGAAGAGGGATGTGGACAGGGTGATGAGGAAGGAGAGGGAAGAGGGATGTGGACAGGGTGATGAGGAAGGAGAGGGAAGATGGATGTGGACAGGGTGATGAGGAAGGAGAGGGAAGATGGATGTGGACAGGGTGATGAGGAAGGAGAGGGGAGAGGAATGTGGACAGGGTGATGAGGAAGGAGAGGGAAGAGGAATGTGGACAGGGTGATGAGGAAGGAGAGGGAAGAGGAATGTGGACAGGGTGATGAGGAAGGATGGGTGATGTCTCTCTCTCTCCCTGTCTCTCCCTGTCTCTCTCTCTCTCTCTCTCTCACTGTATCTCTCTCTCCATGTCTCTCTCGCTCTCTCTCTCTCTCTCTCTCTCTCTCTCTCTGTATCTCTCTCTCCCTGTCTCTCTCGCTCTCTCTCTCTCTCTCTCTCTCTCTCTCTCTCTCTCTCTCTCTCTCTCTCTCTCTCTCTCTCTCTCCCTGTCTCTCTCGCTCTCTCTCTCTCCCTGTCTCTCTCGCTCTCTCTCTCTCTCTCTGCAACAAAGCATCCTTCACTCACGCCGCCAAACTTACCCTTGTAAAAGTGACCATCCTACCGATCCTCGACTTCGGCGATGTCATCTACAAAATAGCTTCCAACACTCTACTCAGCAAACTGGATGCACGATAACAACACCCACCCCTAGCACACGTTCCAGCAGGTATATCTCACTGATCATCCCCAAAGCCAACACCTCACTTGGCCGCCTTTCCTTCCAGTTCTCGGAACGAATTGCAGTCACTTATTTCCCTCACCAACTTCAAACATCAACTATCTGAGCAGCTAACAGATCGCTGCGGCTGTACATAGTCCATCTGTAAATAGCCAATCTACCTACCTCATCCCCATACTGTTTATATTTATTTACTTTTCTGCTCTTTTGCACACCAATATCTCTACCTGTACATGACCATCTGATCATTTATCACTCCAGTGTTAATCTGCTAAATTGTAATTATTCGCCTACCTCCTCATGCCTTTTGCACACAATGTATATAGACTTTATTTGTTCTATTGTGTCATTGACTTGTTTATTGTGTCATTGACTTGTTTATTGTGTTATTGGCTTGTCTATTGTTTATTCCATGTGTAACTCTGTGTTGTTGTCTGTGTCACACTGCAATGCTTTATTTTGGCCAGGTCGCAGTTGTAAATGAGAACTTGTTCCTGGTTAAATAAAGGTGAAATAAATTTAAAAGCCTGGTTCCAGGAATAAACTAATATATTATCTAATAAATTAGATAAAAACACTTCTGGTCCTAGTTCTGGGTTGTACTACCAGATGGAAACACTTCTGGTCCTAGTTCTGGGTTGTACTACCAGATGGAAAACACTCCTGGTCCTAGTTCTGGGTTGTACTACCAGATGGAAAACACTCCTGGTCCTAGTTCTGGGTTGTACTACCAGATGGAAAACACTCCTGGTCCTAGTTCTGGGTTGTACTACCAGATGGAAAACACTCCTGGTCCTCACTCCTGGAGTGAGTGAGTGAGTGAGTGAGTGAGTGAGTGAGTGAGTGAGTGAGTGAGTGAGTGAGTGAGTGAGTGAGTGAGTGAGTGAGTGAGTGAGTGAGTGAGTGAGTGAGTGAGTGAGTGAGTGAGAGAGAGAGTGTGTGTAGCTCTGCAGTACATTACTGGAATCTAATTAGACTGAGAGACTGAGTGCACTGAGACAGGAAACACACACACACACACTCCACCATTTCATAAATCAGACGCCTACAGGGCTGAAAAGAGGAAAGGGGTTGGGTAGGAGAGGAGAGGGGCTGGGTAGGAGAGGTTGGGTAGGAGAGGAGAGGAGAGGTTGGGAGGAAAGGTTGGGTAGGAGAGGAGAGGGGTTGGGTAGGAGAGGAGTGTGAGGTTGGGTAGGAGAGAAGAGGTTGGGTAGGAGAGGAGATGGGAGGTAGGAGAGGAGGGGTTGGGTAGGAGAGGAGATGGGGGGTTGGGAGGAGAGGAGAGGTTGGGTAGGAGAGGAGAGGTTGGGTAGGAGAGGACAGGTTGGTTAGGAGAGGAGAGATGGGGTGAGATTCGGTAGGAGAGGAGAGGGGAGGTTGGGAGGAGAGGAGAGGTTGGGTAGGAGAGGAGATGGGAGGTTGGGAGGAGAGGTTGGGAGGAGAGGAGATGGGAGGTTGGGAGGAGAGGGGAGTTTGGGAGGAGAGGAGAAGTGAGGTTGGGTAGGAGAGGAGAGGTTGGGTTGGAAAGGCAAGGGGAGGTTGGGAGCAGAGGAGAGGAAGGTTGGGAGGGGATGTAGGGAGGGGAGGGGATGTAGGGAGGAGAGGGGAGGAAGGGAGAGGAGGTTGGGAGGAAAGGGGAGGCGAAAGGGAGGTTAGGGAGGGGAGATAAGGGAGGGGATGTAGGGAGGGGAGGAGAGGTTAGGGAGGGGGTTAGGGAGGGGAAGGGAGGGGAGGTTAGGGAGGGGAGGTTAGGGAAGGAAGGTTAGGGAGGGGAGGTTAGGGAGGGGAGGTTAGGAAGGGGAGGTTAGGGAGGGGAGGTTAGGGAGGGGAGGTTAGGGAGGGGAGGTTAGGAAGGGGAGGTTAGGGAGGGGAGGTTAGGGAGGGGAGGTTAGGGAGGGGAGGTTAGGAAGGGGAGGTTAGGGAGGGGGCATCAACTAAACTGGAGGGCAGACACACAGTCCAGTTACACACATTGTCTGTATAACTCATCTGACATCTTCTTTTGTTGACTCTCTTAAAGATTAAACAACACCTCATCAGCCATTAAAACCCCCTAATGGAGAAACACTGTAACCCGATCATGCTCATCCCACTAAAACGCCCACCTCATCAGCCATTAAAACCCCCTAATGGAGAAACACTGTAACCCGATCATGCTCATCCCACTAAAACGCCCACCTCATCAGCCATTAAAACCCCCTAATGGAGAAACACTGTAACCCGATCATGCTCATCCCACTAAAACGCCCACCTCATCAGCCATTAAAACCCCTAATGGAGAAACACTGTAACCCGATCATGCTCATCCCACTAAAACGCCCACCTCATCAGCCATTAAAACCCCCTAATGGAGAAACACTGTAACCTGATCATGCTCATCCCACTAAAAAACGCCCACCTCATCAGCCATTAAAACCCCTAATGGAGAAACACTGTAACCCGATCATGCTCATCCCACTAAAACGCCCACCTCATCAGCCATTAAAACCCCTAATGGAGAAACACTGTAACCTGATCATGCTCATCCCACTAAAACGCCCACCTCATCAGCCATTAAAACCCCTAATGGAGAAACACTGTAACCCGATCATGCTCATCCCACTCCCACCTCATCAGCCATTAAAACCCCTAATGGAGAAACACTGTAACCCGATCATGCTCATCCCACTAAAACGCCCACCTCATCAGCCATTAAAACCCCTAATGGAGAAACACTGTAACCCGATCATGCTCATCCCACTAAAAACGCCCACCTCATCAGCCATTAAAACCCCTAATGGAGAAACACTGTAACCTGATCATGCTCATCCCACTAAAACGCCCACCTCATCAGCCATTAAAACCCCTAATGGAGAAACACTGTAACCCGATCATGCTCATCCCACTAAACGCCCACCTCATCAGCCATTAAAACCCCCTAATGGAGAAACACTGTAACCCGATCATGCTCATCCCACCCACTAAAACGCCCACCTCATCAGCCATTAAAACCCCTAATGGAGAAACACTGTAACCTGATCATGCTCATCCCACTAAAACGCCCACCTCATCAGCCATTAAAACCCCTAATGGAGAAACACTGTAACCCGATCATGCTCATCCCACTAAAACGCCCACCTCATCAGCCATTAAAACCCCTAATGGAGAAACACTGTAACCCGATCATGCTCATCCCACTAAAACGCCCACCTCATCAGCCATTAAAACCCCTAATGGAGAAACACTGTAACCCGATCATGCTCATCCCACTAAAACGCCCACCTCATCAGCCATTAAACCCCCTAATGGAGAAACACTGTAACCCGATCATGCTCATCCCACTAAAACGCCCACCTCATCAGCCATTAAAACCCCTAATGGAGAAACTCATCTCATCCCACTAAAACGCCCACCTCATCAGCCATTAAAACCCCTAATGGAGAAACACTGTAACCCGATCATGCTCATCCCACTAAAACGCCCACCTCATCAGCCATTAAAACCCCTAATGGAGAAACACTGTAACCCGATCATGCTCATCCCACTAAAACGCCCACCTCATCAGCCATTAAAACCCCCTAATGGAGAAACACTGTAACCTGATCATGCTCATCCCACTAAAACGCCCACCTCATCAGCCATTAAAACCCCTAATGGAGAAACACTGTAACCTGATCATGCTCATCCCACTAAAACGCCCACCTCATCAGCCATTAAAACCCCTAATGGAGAAACACTGTAACCTGATCATGCTCATCCCACTAAAACGCCCACCTCATCAGCCATTAAAACCCCTAATGGAGAAACACTGTAACCCGATCATGCTCATCCCACTAAAACGCCCACCTCATCAGCCATTAAAACCCCTAATGGAGAAACACTGTAACCCGATCATGCTCATCCCACTAAAACGCCCACCTCATCAGCCATTAAAACCCCTAATGGAGAAACACTGTAACCCGATCATGCTCATCCCACTAAAACGCCCACCTCATCAGCCATTAAAACCCCCTAATGGAGAAACACTGTAACCCGATCATGCTCATCCCACTAAAACGCCCACCTCATCAGCCATTAAAACCCCTAATGGAGAAACACTGTAACCCGATCATGCTCATCCCACTAAAACGCCCACCTCATCAGCCATTAAAACCCCTAATGGAGAAACACTGTAACCCGATCATGCTCATCCCACTAAAACGCCCACCTCATCAGCCATTAAAACCCCTAATGGAGAAACACTGTAACCCGATCATGCTCATCCCACTAAAACGCCCACCTCATCAGCCATTAAAACCCCTAATGGAGAAACACTGTAACCCGATCATGCTCATCCCACTAAAACGCCCACCTCATCAGCCATTAAAACCCCTAATGGAGAAACACTGTAACCCGATCATGCTCATCCCACTAAAACGCCCACCTCATCAGCCATTAAAACCCCTAATGGAGAAACACTGTAACCCGATCATGCTCATCCCACTAAAACGCCCACCTCATCAGCCATTAAAACCCCTAATGGAGAAACACTGTAACCCGATCATGCTCATCCCACTCATCAGCCATTAAAAACCCCTAATGGAGAAACACTGTAACACCTCATCAGCCATTAAAACCCCTAATGGAGAAACACTGTAACCCGATCATGCTCATCCCACTAAAACGCCCACCTCATCAGCCATTAAAACCCCCTAATGGAGAAACACTGTAACCCGATCATGCTCATCCCACTAAAACGCCCACCTCATCAGCCATTAAAACCCCCTAATGGAGAAACACTGTAACCCGATCATGCTCATCCCACTAAAACGCCCACCTCATCAGCCATTAAAACCCCTAATGGAGAAACACTGTAACCCGATCATGCTCATCCCACTAAAACGCCCACCTCATCAGCCATTAAAACCCCTAATGGAGAAACACTGTAACCGATCATGCTCATCCCACTAAAAACGCCCACCTCATCAGCCATTAAAACCCCTAATGGAGAAACACTGTAACCCGATCATGCTCATCCCACTAAAACGCCCACCTCATCAGCCATTAAAACCCCTAATGGAGAAACACTGTAACCCGATCATGCTCATCCCACTAAAACGCCCACCTCATCAGCCATTAAAACCCCTAATGGAGAAACACTGTAACCCGATCATGCTCATCCCACTAAAACGCCCACCTCATCAGCCATTAAAACCCCTAATGGAGAAACACTGTAACCCGATCATGCTCATCCCACTAAACGCCCACCTCATCAGCCATTAAAACCCCCTAATGGAGAAACACTGTAACCCGATCATGCTCATCCCACTAAAACGCCCACCTCATCAGCCATTAAAACCCCTAATGGAGAAACACTGTAACCCGATCATGCTCATCCCACTAAAACGCCCACCTCATCAGCCATTAAAACCCCTAATGGAGAAACACTGTAACCCGATCATGCTCATCCCACTAAAACGCCCACCTCATCAGCCATTAAAACCCCTAATGGAGAAACACTGTAACCCGATCATGCTCATCCCACTAAAACGCCCACCTCATCAGCCATTAAAACCCCTAATGGAGAAACACTGTAACCCGATCATGCTCATCCCACTAAAACGCCCACCTCATCAGCCATTAAAACCCCTAATGGAGAAACACTGTAACCCGATCATGCTCATCCCACTAAAACGCCCACCTCATCAGCCATTAAAACCCCTAATGGAGAAACACTGTAACCCGATCATGCTCATCCCACTAAAACGCCCACCTCATCAGCCATTAA
>NW_025746786.1:0-37500 GCF_021184085.1 Oncorhynchus gorbuscha
GTGAAACTAAAAGCTATAGAGACCTCCAATATTAATATGCTACTGGTATTCAACCATGAAACTAAATAAGGACGATAATATAATGTCTTCAAATCATAGGAAATCATGCTGATAGACTCATTACAATATGTCGGTATTCAACCATGAAACTAAAAGCCACAGACCTATTATTAATATACTGACCAACCATGTGAAACTAAAGCTATAGACCTCATTATTAACATACTGAATCTTCAACCATGAAACTAAAAGTAATAGACTCATTATTATACTGGTATTCAACTATGGAACTAAAAGCTATAGACTCATTATTAATATACTGGTATTCAACCATGAAACCGTGTTGATAGACCATTATTAATATAATTGGCATTCAACCATGTGGAAACTAAATGGTAGACCTATTATTAATATACCGGCCCTAACCATGAAACTAAAAGCTAGATCGCTATTAATATACTGGTATTCAACCATGTGAAACTAAAAGCATATTTTAAGAAGAATTGTCTAAATCATGTGAAACTAAGTTATAGACTCACATAATATACTGGTCTTCAAACCAGGAAACTAAAAGTTTATAGACTCATTATTAGGTCATATTCAAACTATGAAACTAAAGTTTTCAGACTCATTATTATACTGGTCTTCAAATCCATAGAAACTAAAGCTTATAGACTCATTATTAATATACTGCCTCAACCATGTGAAATTAAAGTTATAGACCTTATTATTAATATACTGGTATCTAAACTATGTGAAACCAAAGTTTATAGACTATTATTAATAATATACTGGTATTCGAACTAAGGTGTAGGAAACTAAAAGCTATAGACTCATTATTAATATACTGGTATTCAACCATGGAAAACTAAAAGCTAATAGATTTTATTTATTAATATACCGTTCAACCATGTGAAACTAAAAGCTGATAGACCATTAATAATATAAATATATTCAAACCATGTGAAACCAAGCTAATAGACCATTATTAATATACCGTCTTCAACCATGTGAAACTAAAAGTTATAGACCTATTAATATACTGGTCTTTCAACCATGTGAAACCAAAAGTTATAGACTCATTATTAATATACTGGTCTTCAAACGAGGGAACTAAAAGTATGACTAATATACTGGTATTCAACTATGTGAAACTAAAAGCTTATAGACTCATTATTAATATATTGTCTTCAAACTATGTGAAACTAAAGCTTATAGACTCATTGTTATTAATGATAATGGGTCTTCAAACTATGAAACTAAAAGCTATAGACTATTAATATAATGGTATTCAACCATGGAAACTAAAAGCTTATAGACTCATTATTAATATACTAGTATTCAAATCATGTGAAACCAAAGCGAAAGACTCATTATTAACATGGTCTGTATCTGAACCATGAAACTTAAAAGCAATAGACTCATTATTAATACTGGTCTCTTGAATCCATGTGAAACTAGTAAAAGCCGAAGGACTCACATTAATATACTGGTATTCAAACTATGAAACTAAAGTTTATTGCATTCATTATTAATATACTGGTATTCAACCACATGGAACTAAAAGCTTATAGACTCATTATTAATATACTGTCTTCAACCATGTGAAACTAAAGTTAATAGACCTATTACACATAACGTCTTCAACCATGTGAAACTAAAAGCTTTATAGACTCATTATTAATAGCATTGGTCTTCAAACTATGTGAAACTAAAAGCTAATAGACTCATTATTATCATACTGCCCTCAACCATGTGAAACTAAAGCTATAGACTCAATATTACTATATCGTCTTCAACCAGAAACTAGAAGCTTATAGACTCATTATTAATATACTGTTCAACTATGGAAACTAAAAAATAATAGACTAATTATTAATATATTGGTATTCAAATCACAGAATTTAAAAGCTTATACTCAATACATATACTGTGTATTCAAATCATTGTGAAACTAAAAGTTTATAGACCTACATAATATACTGTCTCTCAAACTGCTGTGAAACTAAAAGCTTTATAGTATCCTACATAATATATTGGTATTCAACTATATGAAACTAAAAGTATAGACCTTTATTATTAATATACTGTCTTCAACCATGTGGAAACTGGGGTGTTGATAGACCTATTACAATATACCTGTATCAACCAGAACAAAGCATGACTCATATTAATATACTGGTCTTCAAAATCCATGAAACTAAAAGCTAAAAGTAGGACTCATTATTAATATACTGCTCAACCATGTGAAATTGGGGTGCTTATATAGACTCATTATTAATATACTGGTATTCCAACCATAAACTAAAGCACAGACCTGTTATTAATATACTGTCTCAACTATGTGAAACTGGGTGCTGATAGACCTCATTATTAATATGTTAATTGGTTCTTCAACCATGAAACTAAAAGCTTTATAGACCATTATTAATATACTGGGTCTTCAAACTTATGAAACTAAAAGCTATAGACTCAATAATATGCTATTGGTATTCAAACTATGTGAAACTAAAAGTTTTTATAGACCTATTATTAATATACGGTCTTCAAACCAGGAAACTAAAAGCTTATAGACCATTAATATACTGTCTTCAAATCCATGTGAAACTAAAAGTTTATAGACTCATTATTAACATACCGGTATTCAAATCATGGGGAAACTAAAAGCTATAGACCCATTAATAATATACTGTATTCAACCATGAAACTAAAAGCTTATAGACTCATTATTAATATACTGGTATTCAAACTATGGGAACTAAAAAAGCTAATAGATTCTCATTATTAATATAATATTCCTCAAACTATTGTAGTTCAAAATGATAGACTCATTATTAATATACTGTATTCAAATCCATGTGAAACTAAAAGTTAATAGACTATATTATTAATATAATAAGCCCAACCATGTGAAACTAAAAAGCTTATAGACTCATTATTAATATACTGGTCTTCAACCATGTGAAACTAAAAGCTTATAGACTCATTATTAATATACTGGTATTCAACATGTGAAACTAAAAGCTAATAGACTCATTATTAATATACTGGTCTTCAACCATGTGAAACTAAAAGCTTATAGACTCATTATTAATATACTGGTCTTCAACCATGGAAACTAAAAGCTTATAGACTCATTATAATATACTGGTCTTCAACCATGTGAAACTAAGCTTATAGACTCATTATTATCTAATATTCAACCATGTGAAACTAAAAAAGTTATAGACTCATTATTAATATACTGGTATTCAACCATGAAACTAAAAGCTTTATAGACTCATTATTAATATACTGGTCTTCAACCATGTGGAACTAAAAACATAGACCCATTATTAATATACTGGTATTCAACCATATAATAACTAAGCTTATAGACTCATTATTAATATACTGGTATTCAACCATGTGAAACTAAGCTTATAGACTCATTATTAATATACTGGTATTCAACCATGTGGAATGTAAAGCTAATAGACTCATTATTAATATACTGGTCTTCAACCATGTGAAACTAAAGCTGATAGACTCATTATTAATATACTGGTATTCAACCATGAAACTAAAAGCTAATAGACTCATTATTAATATACTGGTCTTCAACCATGGAAACTAAAAGCTTATAGACTCATTATTAATATACTGGTCTTCAACCATGAAACTAAAGCTAATAGACTCATTATTAATATACTGGTCTTCAACCATGAAACTAAAAGCTTATAGACTCATTATTAATATACTGGTATTCAGCCATGTGAAACTAAAAGTTTATAGACTCATTATTAATATACTGGTATTCAACCATGAAACTTAAAGCTTATAGACTCATTATTAATATACTGGTCTTCAACCATGTGGAAACTAAAAACTAATAGACCTCATTATTAATATTATTGGTATTCAACCATGAAAACTAAAAGCTAATAGACTCATTATTAATATACTGGTCTTCAACCATGTGAAATTAAAAAGCTATAGACTCATTATTAATATACTGGTCTTCAACCATGTGAAACTAAAAGCTTATAGACTCATTATTAATATACTGGTATTCAACCATGAAATTAAAAGCTTATAGACTCATTATTAATATACTGGTCTTCAACCATAACTGAAACTAAAAGCTTATAGACTCATTATTAATATACTGGTCTTCAACCATGTGAAACTAAAAGTTTAGACTCATTATTAATATAACCATGAAACTGGACCTATTCAGCCATGTGAAACTAAAACTAATAAGACTCATTATTAATATACTGAGCCTTCAACCATGTGAAACTAAAAGCTGAGGACTCATTATTAATATACTGGTATTCAAACATGTGAAACTAAAAGCTAATAGACTCATTATTAATATACTGGTCTTCAACCATGTGAAACTAAAAGTTATAGACTCTCATTATTAATATACTGGTAAATTCAAAACCATGATAATATAAATGTCTTCAAACTGAAACTAAAAGCTAATAGACTCATTATTAATACTGGTATTCAACCATGTGAAACTAAAAGCTTATAGACTCATTATTAATATATTGTATTCAACCATGAAACTGAAACTAAAAATACATAGAAAACTCATTGACTAATATACTGGTATTCAACCATGTGACTAAAAGCTTATAGACTCATTATTAATATACTGGTCTTCAACCATGAAACTAAAAGCTTATAGACTCATTATTAATGGGTACGGTCTCAACTAAATTGTTCAATATTACTGAAACTAAAAAGCTTATAGACTCATTATTAATATACTGGTATTCAACCATGTGAAACTAAAAGCTTATAGACTCATTATTAATATACTGGTATTCAACCATGTGAAACTAAGCTTATAGACTCATTATTAATATACTGGTATTCAACCATGTGAAACTAAAGCTAATAGACTCATTATTAATATTGGTCTTCAACCATGTGAAACTAAGCTGATAGACTCATTATTAATATACTGGTATTCAACCATGTAGAAACTAAAAGCTAATAGACTCATTATTAATATACTGGTATTCAACCATGAAACTAAGCTTATAGACTCATTATTAATATACTGGTCTTCAACCATGAAACTAAAAGCTTATAGACTCATTATTAATATACTGGTCTTCAACCATGGGAAACTAAAAGCTAATAGACTCATTATTAATATACTGGTCTTCAACCATGTGAAACTAAAAAGCTTATAGACTCATTATTAATATACTGGTCTTCAACCATGTGAAACTAAAGCTTATAGACTCATTCAACCATAATATGCTAGACTCTTAATATACCAACCATGTGAAACTAAAAGCTAATAGACTCATTATTAATATACTGGGTCTCAACCAT
The DNA here is from genome assembly GCF_021184085.1 of Oncorhynchus gorbuscha. NCBI lineage: Eukaryota > Metazoa > Chordata > Actinopteri > Salmoniformes > Salmonidae > Oncorhynchus > Oncorhynchus gorbuscha. Next base: position 5,338 of record NW_025746786.1, read on the forward strand.
GAAAACTAAAAAAACATAGACTCGTTATTAATATAAACTGGTATTCAGCCATATACTGGTCTCAAGCTTAAAACGGACTCATTATTATTAATATACTGGTCTTCAACCATGAAAACTAAAAACATAGACTCATTATTAATATACTGGTCTTCAACCATGTGAAAACTAAAAGCTATTTATAGACTCATTATTAATATACTGGTATTCAACCATGTGTTCTACTAAAAGCTTATAGACTCATTATTAATATACTGGTATTCAACCATGTGAAACTAAAGCGAGAAATTGCTATTAATATAATGGTATTCAAATTATGGAAACTAAAAGCTAATAGACTCATTATTAACATACTGGTCTTTCAACCATGAAAGTTCAAAGCTGATAGACTTTATTATTAATCAATGGTATTCAACCATGAAACTAAAAGCTACTAGGACTCATTATTACTATACTGGATTCAAATCCATGTGAACTAAAAACATAGACCCCTATTATTAATATAATTGGTCTCAAACCAGAAACTAAAAGTTGATAGCATCTCCATTATTAATATAATGGGTCTTCAAAACTACAAACCAGCCACAGACCTATTATTAATAAGGTCAAGTCTCAACTATGTGAAACTAAAAGTTATAGACTCATTATTAATATACTGGTCTTCTACAACCATGGGAAACTAAAGCTATACCCATAATATTATACTTATCTTCGAATCATGTGGAACTAAAAGCTATAATCTATTATTAATATGGTCGTTTCAAACTGCGTAGAAACTAAAAGCTGATAGACTCATTGTAATATACTGGTCTTCAACCATGAAACTAAAAAGCTAATAGACTCATTATTAATATACTGGTCTTCAACCATGTGAAACTAAAAGCTTATAGACTCATTATTAATATACTGGTCTTCAACCATGTGAAACTAAAAGCTTATAGACTCATTATTAATATACTGGTCTTCAACCATGAAACTAAAAGCTAATAGACTCATTATTAATATACTGGTATTTCCAACCATGGAAACTAAAAGCTTATAGACTCATTATTAATATACTGGTATTCAACCATGTGAAACTAAACTTATAGACTCATTATTAATATACTGGTATTCAACCATGTGAAACTAAAAGCTTATAGGGACTCATTATTAATATACTGGTCTTCAGCCATGGAAACTAAAAGCTTATAGACTCATTATTAATATACTGGTCTTCAACCATGTGAAACTAAAGCTTATAGACTCATTATTAATATACTGGTATTCAACCATGTGAAACTAAAAGTTGATAGACTTTATGAGCACATATACTGTCTTCAACCATGTAGAATTAAAAGAATAGGACTCGCTGTTAATATACTGGTTTTCAAACTAAGGGAAACTAAAAGCGAGACTATTGTTAATATACTGGCTCAACCATGTAGAAACTGGAAGCAGGTAGAGACCTCATTATTAATATAATGGCCTCAACCATGTGAAACTGTGCCAATAGATCATTATTAATATACTGGTATTCAGACCATGTATGTTCAAAGCTTATAGACTCATTATATAATATACTGGTATTCAACTAAGGAAACTAAAGCGTATAGGGACTATTATTACTATACTGGTATTCAACCATGTGAAACTAAAGTTATAGACTCATTATTATACTGGTCTTCAACCATGTGAAACTAAAAGTTATAGATCATTGTTATACATTCCTCAAATCAGTGAAACTAAAAGCTATAAGACTCATTATTAATATAATAGCTTCAAACCATGTGAAACTAAAAGTATAGACCTATTATTATATCATATTCAACCACAGAACTAAAAGCTTATAGACCATTATTAATATAATTGGTATTCAACCATGTGAAACTAGTAAAAAAGTTGACAGACTCACACAATATACTGGGCCTCAACCAAGGGGAAATTAAAAGCTGATAGACCTATTATTAATATACTGGTATTCAACCATGTGAAATCAAATACAGACTCATTATTAATATACTACATCTAAATTACAAAGAGAAACTAAAAGCTATAGACAAGATAAATAAGTACTTGGTTCAAATCTATGTGAAACTGGAATGATAGACTTATTATTAATATAATGGTCTTCAAACCATGAAACTAAAAGTTAATAGACTTATTATTAACATAATAGTCTTCAACCATGAAATTTAAAAGTTATAGACTCATTATTAATATACTGGTTTTCAAACTATGTGAACTAAAAGTATAGACCTCGTTATTATTAACAAAATTGTCAACCATGTGAAACCGTTAACAGACCTGGCTTTGTTAATATACTGGTATTCAACCATGAAAACTAAAAGCCATAGATCCTGCTTATTAATACACTGGTATTCAAATCCAGGTGAAACTAAAAGCTGGTACTGGTTATTAATATAACAGAGCCCAAACTATGTGGAAACCAAAGCTTGGTAGACCTGCTGTCAGGCTATTCTCAAATCCATGTGTTTCAAGCTTGTAGACCATACATTATAATAATTTTCAAAACTATGTGAAATTAAAAGTTATAGACCATTATTAATATAAACAGTAATTCAACCATGTGTTCGTAAGTTTATAGACTTATTATTAATACAGGCTCGGTATTCAAACCATGGTGAAACTAAAACAGGTACTCATTAGATAATACACCAGGGTCTTAAATTCATGAAACTAAAAGTTAATAATTCAAGATAATATACTGGTCTTCAAACTACTGTAAGAATCAAAAGCGAGCAGACCTATTATTAATATAATTGTATTCAAACTATGTGAAACCAAAGCTAATAGGACCAGTTATAAGCATATACGGTATTCAAATCATGTGGAAACTAGAAAGGATAGACTCATTAATATAATGGTCTCAACCATGAAACTAAAAGCTAATAGACTTCATTATTAATATACTGGTTCAACCATGGGAAATGTTGTTTACACCTATTATTAATGATATACTGGTATTCAACCATGTAGGGGAAACTAAAAGTTATTAGACTTCATTATTAATATGTCTGGTATTCAACCATGGGAAACTAAAAGCTTATAGACTCATTATTAATAGCAATGAGAATTCAAATCATGGAAACTAAAATGATATCATTATTAATATACTTATTCAAAATCATAAAACTGTAAAAGCTTATAGACTCATTGCTAATATGGCTATTTCAACCATGTAGAAATTAAAAGATAGACCTATTAGCGATAATGTGTCTTCAAACCATGTAAAACTAAAGCTTATAGACTAATATTAATCTACTTGCTCACCATGAAACTAAAATATAGACCATTATTAATACAATGTCTTCAACCATGTATGTTCAAAAGTTGATAGACTCATTATTAAGAGCACGCCTTCGCACCATGGAAATTAAAGTTGAATTTATTATATTACACTTAATGCAACTCATGAAATTAAAAGTTTATAGACTATTGCTAAAGATATTTGTCATTTATAAAGAAATTAAAGCTTATAGACTATTATTAATATATCATTGGTTTCAAACGCGTGAAACTAAAAGTAATAGACCATTATTAATATACTTAATATTCAACTCATAAAGAATGAATGTTTATAGACTCATTACACATTTAATTCAACTTACAGAATGAAATATAGACCATTTTATTAATATACTTATATTCAACCAGGAAACTAAAAGCTGTAGTAGACCACCAAGTTAATATGTACTGTTCTTCAACCATATAAGTTCAAAAGCTATATGACTCATTATTAATATACTGGTCTTCAACCATGTGAAACTAAAAGCTATAGAGATCATTGTTAATATGTCATATTCAATCATAGAAACTAAAATATATAGACCTCATTATATTATATTCAACTAAGGAAACTAAAGTTTATAGAATTCTGTATTATTAATATACTGGTATTCAATCATGTGAAACTAGAATATATATATATTTATATGCTTTAGACTATTATTAATATATCGAATCTTCAACCATGAAAACTAAAATAGTTAGACTCATTAGTTAATATGTCATATTCCAACCATGTGAAACCAAAGCATAGACCATTATTAATATAATAGAGTTCAAATCCAGTGAAACTAAAAGCTATAGACTCATTATTAATATACTGGTCTTCAAATCCATGGAAACTAAAAGCCAGACCTATTATTAAATATACTAGTCTTCACCATGGAAATTGTTAATAGACTCATTATTAATATATCAGTCTCTCAACCATGAAACTAAATGTGATTCTATTATTAATATACTGGTCTTCAACTATGTGAAACTGGTGCCAGGACTATTATTAATATACTGAAGTCTTCAACCATGTGAAACTAAAAGCCATACCTATTATTAGTCATAACAGTATTCAATCATGTGAACCAAAAGCTTATAGACTCATTGTTGTTATACTGGTATTCAAACTATGTGAAACTAAAAGCTGTACCTATTATTATTATACTGGTATTCAAACTATGTGAAACTAAAAGCTTATAGACCTATTATTAATATACTGGTCTTCAAATTACATGTGGAACTAAAAGCGAGGCACCTACATACACATACTGGTCTTCAAACTATGTGAAACCAAAAGCTTATGACCTAGTTAATAATATACTGGTATTCAACCATGTGAAACTAAAAGCTTATAGACTCATTATTGCTACTGGTATTCAACCATGTAACTAAAAGCTTATAGACTTATTACATATACTGGTATTCAAACCATGTGTTCAAAAGCACAGACTAAGACACAATGTCCTCAACCATGTGAAATTAAAAGTTGATACCTATTATATATACTATTCAAACTATGTGTAACTAAAAGCTAATAGACCATTATTAATATACTTTGTATTTTAACTATGAAATTAAAAGCAGAGACTTATTATTATACCGTCTTCGTCCATGTGAAACAAAAGTTAATAGACCATTATTATAATAACTGGAAATAAAAGCGATAGACCATACACATACTGGTATTCAACCATGGGGAAACTAAAAGCTAATAGACTATTATTATTACTGGTATTCAACCATGAAACCAAAAGCAGAAATTTATTATTAATAATGGTCTGCAACCATGGGAAACTAAAAGCGAATAGACCACATAATATAACAGGCCCAACCATGGAAACTCAAAAGCTAATAGACCATTATTAAATATACTGTATTCAAACCATGTGAAACTAAAAGTAGACTCATTATTAATGACATTGGCTCAACTATGTGAACCAAATACAAGACCTATTATTAATACTGCCTTCAACCATGTGAAACTAAAAGCACAGACCTGTCATTATTAAGACATCATCTTCAACCAAGGTAGAATAAAAGCTTTATAGACTTTGCTGATAAGACATTGGTCTTCAACCATGCGGAAACTAAAAAAGCAATAGACCTACATAACATACCGTCTTCAAAACTATGAAACTAAAAGTTATAACTCACACACACATACTGGTCTCAACCATGGAAACTAAAAGCTTTAGACCGCTTATTAATATAATGTCTTCAACCATGTGTTCAAAAGCTATTAGACTAATAATAACGTATTCAAATCATGTGAAACTAAAAAAGTTTTATAGACTCTTAATACAATAAAGTACTGGTATTCAACCAGAAACTAAAAGCTTATAGACCTTATTAGATACCAGGTTCAACCAGAACTGAAAATATAGACTATTATTAACATAATTGCCTTCAAACCAGGAAATCTAAAGTTATAGACTCATTATTAATATACTGGTTCAAATCATGTAAAACTAAAAGTATAGACTATTATTATATTGGTCAAATCTTTATGGGAATCTGTGTTAACAGACCTCCCACATACATACTGGTGGTTCAAACTATGGAAACTAAAAGCTTAAAGACCATTAATAGTTGCTACTGGTATTCAACCATGAACCAAAATAGGACTATTATTAATATTACTGGTATTCAACCACGAAAACTAAAAGCTTATAATTACATACCGTCTTCGTTCATGTGAAACTATGCTTATAGACTCATGTTAATATATTGGTCTTTCAACTATAATGAAAGCTTATAGACCATTATTACATTGGTATTCAAACTAAGGTGGAACTAAAAGTTATAGACCATTATTAATACATTGGTATTCAAACTGTGAAATTGAAAGTTATAGACTCATTATTATACTATTCAACTATGTGAATTTTAAAACACAGACCAAGATAATGTCTTCAACTATGAAACCTAAAAAGTTATAGACCTATTATTAATATAATGGTATCAAACCAGGTGAACTAAAAGTTGAAGTAATTTCGCTTATTAATATACCAGTATTCAACCATAAAGAACTTAAAAGCTGGCAGCAGATCATGCTAATATATTGTCTGCTATAGAACAATATATAATCTCACAAAGAATATACTGAATTTCAACCATGTGGAACTGAAAGCAATAGACTATTATTAATATACTGGTCTCTGAAATCATGTGAAACTAAAAGTTTATATAGACTCATTGCTAATAGTACGTCTCAACCATGTGAAACTAAAAGTTAGACTCTATTATTGTTATATCATCTTCAACCATGGAATTAAAGCTAATAGACTCATTAATATTATACTGTATTCAACTATGTAAAACCAAAAGTTTATAGACTTTATTATTATTATATTGTTCAAATCATGTAAAACTAAAATGTAGGAGACTATTATTAACATACTGGTATTCAAATTATGGAAACTAAAAGTTTATAGACTATTATTAATATACTGTCTTCAAAATCATGTGAAACTAAAAGTTTATAGACCTGTCTACAAATATTATCAGTCTTCAACCAAGGAACCTAAAAGTTTATAGACCAGCCATGTTATACTGTATTCAAATTATGAAACTAAAAGCTTAGAATTTTATTATTAATATATTGGTATTCAACCATGAAACTAAAAGTTGTAGACTCATTATTAATATACTGTATTCAACCATGAGACCAAAGGCGTTAATAGACTCATTATTAATATACTGGTCTTCAAACTATGTGAAACTAAAGTTGATAGACTTATTATTAATGTGTACTGGTGTCCAACCAGTGGAAACCAAAAGCTAGACCTATTATTAATATACCAGCTCAACCATGAAATCAGTTTGCAGACCTACATATTATGCCTGTCTTCAACCAGGAAACTAAAAGCTAATAGACCCCATTATTATACTGTTATTCAAACTATGAAACTAAAAGCATTAGACCTATTATTATAATTGGTATTCAACCATGGAATTAAAAGCTAATAGACCTGTTATTATTAATATACTGTATTCACCATGAAACCAAGCTTGTAATTAATATTATTATTACTGCCTCAAACCATGAAACTAAAAGCTAATAGACTCATTAATGCTACTACTGGTATCGTCCATGAAAATTAAAAGTTAATAGACCTACATATGATACTGGTATTCAACCATGCGGTTCAGTATTATAGACCATTGCTAATATACTGGTCTTCAACCATAAACTAAAAGTTGACAGACTCATTACAATATACTGGTCTTCAACTATGAAACTAAAAGCTAATAGAATTCACAGCAATATACCGGTCTTCAAATTGTTGTGAAACTAAAAAAGTTTATAGACTCAAGCAATATGTACTTGGTCTTCAACCATGTGAAACTAAAATAATATAATTATTATTGTAATATACTGGTTTCACCATGTAACTAAAAGCTTATAGACCATTATTAATATACTGCCTCAAACCATGAACTAAAAGTTTATAGACTCATTATTAATATACGTTTTCAAACCTATGGTGAACGAAAAGCTATTGAATGTATTATACATATCAATATTCAACCATGAAACTGATGTTATAGACTCATTATTAATATACCAGGTTCAAACCATGTAAAACTAAAAAAGCCAGGACCATTATTAACAGGTATTATATTCAACCATGTGGAAACTGAAAAAGTATAATTTGTTGGTTAATATACTGCACCAACCATGGTGAAACCAAAGGTTGATAGACTCATTATTAATACTTGTCTTCAAACCATGTGAAACCAAAAGCTTACAGACTTTACGTTATTGATTGGTCTTCAAACTAATAGAAAACTGGTAAAAGTTGAGGACTCATTATTAATAAGAATGTAATCATAACCATGAAACTAAAAGTTTAGACCTCAGCTAATAATTAATTGGTCTTCAAATCAGGTGAAACTAAAAAGCTATAGACTATTATTAATATAATATTCGCACCATGTGAAACTAAAAGTGCAAAAGGATAGACTATTATTATGTCAGTCTTCAACTATGAAAACTAAAAGCTAATAGAATCAATATTAATATAATTGCCCTCGCACCATGTGAAACTAAAAAGCTTTATAGAGACCATTATTAATATACTGGTCTCAACCATGCAGAACCAAAGTTATAAAGACTCATTATTAATATATTGGCTCAACCATGTGAAACTAAAAGCCAATAGACTTATTAATATACCGTATTCAAAACTATGAAACTAAAGCTTATACCTGGCCATATTAATATACTACATTCAACCATGTGAAACTAAAAGCTTATAGACTCATTTCATAATACACGGTATTCAAATCATGTGTTCAAAAGTCATAATCACATAAATATACTGGCTCCCACCATGTGAAACTAAAATATAGACTCATTATTAATATACGTCTTCAACCACAGGAACTAAAAAGCCAGGACCTTACACAATATACTGGTATTCAACCATGTGAAACTAAAAGCTTATAGACCTAATATTAATATATTAATATCTCAAAATCAGAACCAAAAGCTTGAGACCTCATTATACATACTGGTATTTTAACCATGAAACTAAAAGTTAATAGACCATTAATATACTGGTCTTCAACCTTGTAGTAAAACTAAAAGCTGAGGTAGGACCATTATTAATATAATGGTCCAACCATGTGAAACTAAGTTAATAGACCTATTATTAATATACCTGAAATATTCAACCATGTGAAACTAAAAGCGTAGACCATTACAACAATGTCTCAAAAACTATGGAACTAAAAGCTGATACCTTATTATTAATATACTGTCTTCAAAACTTATGAAACTAAAAGCTAATAGACCTATTATTAATATAATTGGTTCAAATCCATAAAACTAAAAGCTATGAATTCATTATTAATATAATGGTCTTCAAACTGCAGAAACTAAAAGCTATAGACTCATTATTAATATACTGGTCTCAAAACTATTTTGTTCAAAAGTTAATAGACTATTATTAATATACTGTATTCACCCATAGAAAACAAAAGCTTGAGACTCATTATTAATATAATGGTATTCAAATCAATGAACTAAAAAGTTATAGACTCATTATTAATATACGGTCTTCAACTATGTGAAAACTAAAAAGCTTATAGACCATTATTAATATACTGGTCTTCAACCATGTGAAACCCGGGGGTGCTATAGACTCATTATTAACAGACTATATTCAAACCATGTGAACTAAAATATGGTATCATTATTAATATAATACATTCAACTATGAAACCCAAAAGTTTATAGCACTCGCTTTCATTAATATACTGGTATTCAACCATGTGAAACTAAAAGCTTATAGACTCATTGCTACATAAGACAATTATATCTAAATTAATAAAATCTAAAAGCAGACTATTATTAATATAATGTCTTTCAACTATGTGAAACTAAAGCTTATATTCATTATTAATATGTTTGGTAATGAAACTATGTGAAACTAAAGTTTTACACTACACATTATACTGGTATTCAACCATAAAGAAATTAAAAGCTGATAGACCATTATTAATATACCGGTCTTCAACTCATGGAAACTAAAAGCATAGATTCGTTGATAATGATATTGGTTCGTAAAACTATGGGAAAACTAAAAGTTTAGGTATCTGCTTGTTAATATGGCTACCTCTCCTCAAACTATGTGAAACCAAGTTTAGACTCATTATTAATATACTGGTCTTCAACCATGAAACTAAAAGTATAGACTATTATTAACATACTAGATCAAACTGCTGTGAAACTAAAAGCTTATAGACTCATTAATGATACTGGTATCAACCATGAAACTAAAGTTATAGACCTTTATTAATATACTAATTATTCCAACCATAGAACCAAAAGCTTATAGACCATGACACATACTGGCCTCAAACTTCAGAAACTGTAAAGTATAGACCATTATTAATATACTGAAGTCTTGCAAATCTGTGTGAAACTGGTAAAAGTTTATAGACTCATTATTAATATACTGGTATTCCACCATGAAATCTAAAAGCTATAGACTCATTATTAATATGGTCAGTATTTCAAACATGTGAAACTAAAAGTTTATAGACTCATTATTATTATACTGTATTCAACCATAAAGAACTAAAGCTAGACTCATTATTAATATACTACTTTCTAAACCATGTAGTTCAAAAGCTGACAGGACCTAATATTAATATACCTGTATTCGAAACTTCATGAAACTAAAAGCCAATAGACCTATTAATATACTGGTATTCAACTATGTGGAAGCCCAAGTGCTTATAGACCATTATTAATATATTGGCTCAAATCATAGAAACTAAAAAAGCTGATAGACTCATTATTAATATAATAGTCTTCTGAAACTATGGGAAACTAAAAGCTATATTAGACTCATTATTAACATACTGGTCTTCAACCATGAAATTAAAAGCTTATAGACTCATTATTAATATAGTCATTCTCAACCATAGGAAACTAGTAAAGCTATAGACCATTATTAATATACTTTGCCTTCAAACCAGTAGAAGTTCGCAAGTTAATAGACCATTATTAATAAGGCCCATTCAACCATGAAACTAAGTTAGACTATTAATATACTGGTATTCAAACCATGAAACTGGGTGCTTATAGACTTATTATTAATATACTGGTCTCAACCATGTGAAACTAAAAGCTATAGACCATTATTATTGTTACTGTCTTCAACTAAGGTAAACTAAAAGCTAATAGACCTATTATTAATATAATGTATTCAACCATGAAACCAAAGTTATAGATCTATTATTAATATACAGTATTCAACCTGTGGAAACTAAAAGTTTATAGACCTATTATTATACTGGCTCAACCGCAAGAAACTAAAAGCTGTAGACCTATTACATATTGTATTCAATCATGAAACTAAAAGCCATAATCGTTATTAATATACTGGTCTTCAACCATGTGAAATTAAAAGCTTATAGACCATTATTAATACAATGGTGAGCCCAACCATGTGAACCAAAAGCTGTATTCCATTATTAATATACTGGTAACCATGTGAAACTAGCTAATCATTATTAATATATCAATATTCAACCATGTAAACTAAAGCCATTAGGACTATTATTAATATACTAACAAATTATGAAACTAAAAGCTGATAGACTCATTATTAATATACTGGTATTCAAACTATGAAACTAAAATAATAGACCTATTATTAATATACTGGTATTCAACCCGTGAAAACTGGGTAAGTTTAGAATTTTATTATTAATATACGTCTTCGAAATCATAGAAACTAAAAGCGATACATCTAATATTGTTTATATCAGTCTTCAACTACAAAGAAATTATGTTAATAGACCATTATTAATATATTGGTCTTCAACCATGAAATTAAAAGCTTATAGACCTATTATTAATATTTGGTCCTCAAATCATGTGAAACTAAAAGTGATGTAGACTACGTTAATACATTGTATTCAAATCATGTGAACTAAAATATAGACCTTTGGCTTTATTACTGCTACCGTATCAACCGTGAACTAAAAGCTATAGACTCATTATTAATATACCGTATTCAACCATGAAACTAAAAGCCATAGACCTATTAATATACTGTCTTTCAAACTATGAAATTAAAAGTTGATAGACCTCATTATTAATACTGTATTCATAAACCATGAAACTAAAAGCTTTGTATTAGACTCATTATTAATATGGTATTCAACCATGTGAAACTAAAAGTTTATAGACCTATTATTATTAATATACGTCTTCAACCATGTGAAACCAAATAATAGAGACTCATTATTAATATGGCTGTATTCAACCATGTGAAAACTAAAAGCTAATAAAGACCTTACTATTAACATACTGGTATTCAACCAAGGGGAAACTGTGTGCCATTAGACCTATTATTAATATACTGGTATTCAACCATGTGAAACTAAAAGCTTTATAGACCTATTATTAATATAATATTCAAATCATGTGAAACTAAAAGCTAATAGACTCATTAATATACTGGTATTTCAAACTATGTGAAACTAAAAGCTAATAGACTCATTATTAATATACTGGCATTCAACTATGTGAAACAAAAAGTTTATAGACCTATTATTAATATACTGGTCTTCAACCATGAAAACTAAAAGTTGAGCAGACCTATTATTAATACATTGGTTCAAATCCAAGGGGAAACTAAAAGCTAATAGACCTATTATTAATATACTGTCTTCAACCACAGGAAACTAAAAGCGAGACTCATTATTAATATACTGTCTTTCTAACCATGTAGGAAATTAAAAGCTACTAGACCATTATTAATATACTGTCTTCAAACTTCATGTGAAACTAAAAGCTATAGACCTACATATTATACTGTCTTCAACCATGTGAACCAAGTTTTCAGGACCTATTATTAATATACTGTCTTCAACCATGGAAATTAAAATAATAGACGGCTATTAATATACTGGTGGTCATCTTAACCATGAAACTAAAAGCTTATAGACCTGCTTTGTCAATATGCTATATTCAACCATATAGAAACTAGAAGTTTATAGACTCATTATTATACCATATTCAAACTATGAAACTAAAAGTTATAGACCATTATTAACATACTACATTCAACCATGTGAAACCAAAGTGTTGATAGACCATTATTAATATACTGGGTCTTCAACCATGGAAACTAAAAGCTTATAGACTCATTATTATAATACCTCAAACTATGAAACCAAAAGCTAGACCTATTATTAATATAATGTCATCTTCAAACTAAAACTAAAGTTTATAGACTCATTATTAATCTACTGGGTCTTCAACCTCATGTGAAACTAAAAGCTATAGACCTCACATAATGTCACTCTGTTCAGGGGAATGGGGTGCTTTGATAGACTTATTATTATTATACTGGTCTCTCAACCATGTGTAGTTCAAAAGCACAGACCTTCACATAATATACGGTCTTCAACCATGTGAAACTAAAAGCGAGTAGACTCATTATACAGGTCAGTCTTCAACGACATGAAAACTAAAAGCTTATAAGACCTATTACACAGCATTGTCTTCAACCATGTGAAACAAAGTTAATAGACTCCACATATTATAATGGTATTAACCATGTGAAACTAAAAGCTTATAGACTTCATTATTAATATGGTCATATTCAACCACGTGAAAACTAAAAGTATAGACCATTATTAATATACTGTATTCAAACTATGAAACTAAAAGCTTATAGACCATGATAATATACCGGTTCTCAACCATGTAGAAACTAAAAGCTTATAGACCAGTTATTAATATACTGGTCTTCAAACCATGTGGGAAAACTAAAAGCTAGACTCCGCTTACATAAATATATTGGTATTCCAACTATGAAACCAAAGCTATAGACCCATTATTATACTGGTATTCAAATCATGTGAAAACTAAAGTTTATAGACCTCATTATTAACATACTGGTATTCCGAACTGTTGTGAAACTAAAAGCTAATAGCACTCAAGATATGTCAGTCTTGCACCATGTGAAACTAAAAGTGATAGACTCATTATTAATATACTGAACAACCATGAAAACCAAAGCTAATAGACCATTAATATACTGGTATTCAAACTATGTGAAACTAAAAGCTTATAGACTTCATTATTAATATAATGTCTTCAACTATGAACCAAAAGCTGATATGACTATTATAATATACTGTCTCTAAACCATAGAAACTAAGTTAATAGACTCATTATTAACATACTGGTTCTCAAACTGCTGTGAAACTAAAAGTTTGTAGACTCATTATTAATATACTGGTCTTCGCAACTATGTGAAACTAAAGCTTATAGACCTTTATTATTAATATACTGTCTTCGAACCTGTATGAAACTAAGCGCTTAATAGACCTTATTATTAATATACTGGTATTCAACCATGGAAACTGCTTATAGACCTATTGCCAATATACTGGTATTCAAACCAATGTGAAACTAAAAGCTAGACTTACGAGTTAAATATACTGGTATTCAACTATGAAACTAAAGTTTATAGACTATTATTAAGGCATTGGTTCAACCATGTGAAACTGGAAGCGTAGACTCATTGTTAATATACGTCTTCAACCATGTGGAAATTGGGTGGTGCCGGACAGGGACTCATTATTGTCATATATCGTGCCCAACTATGTGAACTAAAAGTTATAGACTCATTATTAATATACTGTATTCAAATCATGGTTCAAAAGTTATAGACCTGCTATTAATACATTGGTATTCAAACTATGAAACCAAAAGCTGGTTTAGGACCGCTTTGATAATATACTCACCAACCATGAAACTAAAGTTAGAATAAACTTAATAATATATTGGTATTCAAACTAAGGGGAAACTAAAAGTTAATAGACTCATTATTAATAATTGTATTCAACCATGTGAAACTAAAAGCTTATAGACCTAATATTAATATACCGTCTTCAAACCATGTGAAACTAAAGCTAATAGACCTCATTATTAATATACTGGGTATTCAAACTCATGAAAACTAAAAGCTAATAGACCTAATATTAATATAATATGGCTCAAACCAGAAACTAAGTTAATAGACTCATTATTAATATACTGTTCAACTATGTGAAACTAAAAGCTATAGACTCATTATTAATATACTGGTCTCAAAACTACATGAAATCCAAAAGTTTGTTGTATTCCCATTATTAATACAATTGGTATTCAACCATGGGAAACTAAAAGCTAATAGACCTATTAATATACTGGTATTCAACCATGTAACTAAAAGCTTATAGACTCATTATTAATATACTGTCTTCAACCATGAAACTAAAAGCTGATAGACTATTACATATACTGGCCTTCAAACTATGAAACTAAAAGCCATAATAGACTCATTATAATATACTGGTCTTCAACCATGAAACTATGCCATAGACCATTATTAATATACTGGTCTTCAAATCATGTGAAATTAAAAGCTTATAGACCTATTATTAATATACATATTCAACCATGTGAAACTAAAAGCTATAGACTTACTATTAATATAATATTCAACCAGGTGAAACTAAAAGCTTATAGACTCATGATATTATATTGTCTGAAACTAAAGAACAAAGTTATAGACTCATTACATAATATAATTGGTCTTCAAACCAGAAACTAAAAGCTATAGACTCTATTATTAATATACTGAGAGTTCAACCATGTGAAACTAAAAGTTTTATAGACTCATTATTAATATACTGGTATTCAACCATATGGAAAACTAAAAGCGAGACTTATTATTAATATACTGTAGTTCAACCATGTGAAACTAAAAAGCTACAGACCTATTATTAATATAATTTATCTTCCAACCAGGAAACTAAAAAGTTCGAGGACTCATTATACTGGTATTCAACCATGTAGAAACCGAAAAGCTAATAGACCCATTATTAATATACTGGTATTCAACCATGAAACTAAAAGTTTATAGACCTTAATATAATATACTGGTCTTTCAACCATGAAACTAGAAAGTTAATAGGACCTCATTATTATAATTGGCCTCAACTATGAAACTAAAAGCTTATAGACTATTATTAATTCCATTTGTCTCAAATCATGTAAACTAAAAAGCTGAGAAGACCATTATTAATATTTGGTTCTAAACTATGAAACTAAAAGCTAATAGACTCATTATTATACTGGGTATTCAAACTGAAACTAAAAGCTTTATAGACTCATTATTAATATATCATTCAACCGCGAAAACTAAAAGTTTATAGACTCATTATTAATATACATTGGCTCAACCATGTGAAACTTAAAAGCTTATAGACCATTATAAGAGCTATCTTCAACCATGGGAACCAAGCTTATAGACTCATTATTAACATACTGGTCTTCAAATCATGTGAAACTAAGCTTTAGACTATTATTATTATACTGGCCTCAACCGTGAACTAAAAGCTTATAGACTCATTATTAATATACTGGGGTCTTCAACCATGTGAAAACTAAAAGCTTAGGACTCATTATTATATTATATTATTCTTCAAACTATGGGAAACTAAAAGCTTTATAGACCTCATTACAGGTACTGGTATTCAACCATGAAAACTAAAAGCATTAGACCTGCTGATAATGTTATCAATATTCAACTAGTTGTGAAACTAAAGTTATAGACTCATTATTAACATAATGTCTTCAACCATGTGAAACGTAAAAGCTTGATAGACTCATTATAATATAATTGGTCTCTCAAACTATGAAACTAAAAGCTAATAGACCTATTAATATACTGCCCTCTAACCATGTGAAATGAAGTTTATAGACTCATTATTAATATACTGTCTCAACCATGAAAATTCAAAGCTTAATTACAAGTTAATATAATAAGTCTTCAACCATGTGAAACTAAAAGCCAATAGACTCAATATATACTGGTATTCAACCATAAGAAATCAAAGCGTTTATAGATCATTATTAATATACTGGTATTCAACCATGTGAAACTAAAAGTTTATAGATTCATTATTAATATACTGGTATTCAACCATGTGAAACTAAAAAGCTATAGACTCATTGATAATGAAATGTCTTCAACCATGAAAACTAAAAGCTGAGGACTGCTATTAATATATTGGTCTTCTAACTATGTGAAACAAAAGCTATGATCAATATTACACAAGTATTTCAACTATGGAAACTAAAAGCGAGTAGACTCATTATTAATATACTGGTATCTGCAACCACGTGGAAACCAAAGCTTATAGACTCATTATTATACTGGTATTCTCAACCATGTGAAACTAAAAGCTGATAGACTCTAATATGATATATTTGGTCTTCAAATTAAGGAACTAAGTTGATAGATTACTGTTAATATAATGTATTCAACCATGTGAAACTAAAAGTTAATAGACTATTATTAATATACTGGGTTCAAACTTATGTGAACTAAAAGTTTAGACCATTAGTTAATATAACACCAACCATAAAATTAAAAGTTATTAGACTATTATTAATATACTATTCAAACCGTGGAAACTAAAAGCCAATAGACCTTGGTTATTAATATAATGGTATCAACCATGTGAAACCAAAAAGCTAATAGGACCCATTATTAATATACTGGTATTCAACTACAAGAAACTAAAAGTTTTATAGACCTATTATTAATATACTGGTCAAATTGCTTTAGAAACTAAAAGTTAATAGACTACTATTAATATATTTATATTCAAATCATGTGAAAGAACTAAAGTTAATAGACTCATTGGTTAATATAACAGAATTAAACTATGTGGAAACCAAAGCTTATAGACCTATTATTAACATAATTGCCTCAACCATAGGAAACTAAAAGCTGATAGACCTATTGCTAATATATTGGTTCGTTCACAGAAACTAAAAGCTAATAGACTCATTATTAATATACTGGTATCTCAACCATGTGAAACTAAAAGCTATAGTAGACTCATTATTAATATACTGGTCTTCTCAAACCGTGTGAAACTAAAAGCTGATAGACTCATTACAGGTACTGGTCTTTCAACCATGTGAAACTAAAAAGCTTATAGACTCATTATTAATATACTGGTCTTCAACCATGTGAAACTAAAAGCTATAGACTCATTATTAATATACTGGGTCTTCAACCATGTGAAACTAAAAGCTTATAGACTCATTATTAATATACTGGTCTTCAACCATGTGAAACTAAAAGCTTATAGACTCATTATTAATATACTGGTCTTCAACCATGTGAAACTAAAAGCTTATAGACTCATTATTAATCTACTGGTCTTCAAAACTATGTGAAACTAAAAGCTTATAGACTCATTATTATTAATATACTGGTATTCAACCATGTGAAACTAAAAGCTAATAGACTCATTCAACCATGTGAAACTAAAAGGTGATAGACTCATTATTAATATACTGGTATTCAACCATGTGAAACTAAAAGCTGATAGACTCATTATTAATATACTGGTCTTCAACCATGTGAAACTAAAAGTGATAGACTCATTATTAATATACTGGTATTCAACCATGTGAAACTAAAAGCTTATAGACTCATTATTAATATACTGGTATTCAACCATGTGAAACTAAAAGCTTATAGACTCATTATTAATATATGGTCTTCAACCATGTGAAACTAAAAGGTGATAGACTCATTATTAATATACTGGATAAACCATGTGAAACTAAAAGCTAATAGACTCATTATTAATATACTGGTATTCAACCATGTGAAACTAAAAGCTTATAGACTATTATTATATACTGGTCTTCAACCATGTGAAACTAAAAGCTAATAGACTCATTATTAATATACTGGTCTTCAACCATGTAAAAGCTAAAGACTAAAAGCTTCAACCATAACTAAAAGCTAATAGACTCATTATTAATATACTGGTATTCAACCATGTGAAACTAAAGCTAATAGACTCATTATTAATATACTGGTATTCAACCATGTGAAACTAAAAGCTTATAGACTCATTATTAATATACTGGTATTCAACCATGTGAAAAAAAGCTATAGAAGCTTCAACCATGTGAAACTAAAAGCTTATAGACTCATTATTAATATACTGGTCTTCAACCATGTGAAACTAAAAGTTAATAGGACTCATTATTAATATACTGGTATTCAACCATGTGAAACTAAAAGCTAATAGACTCACTATTAATATACTGGTATTCAACCATTGAAACTAAAAGCTTATAGACTCATTATTAATATACTGGTCTTCAACCATGTGAAACTAAAAGCTATAGACTCATTATTAATATACTGTCTTCAACCATGTGAAACTAAAAGCTAAAGCTTATTAATATACTGGTCTTCAACCAAACTGTGGAACTTATTCATTATTAATATACTGGTATTCAACCATGTGAAACTAAAAGCTTATAGACTATTATTAATATACTGGTCTTCAACCATGTGAAACTAAAAGTTTATTATTTATTAATATACTGGTCTTCAACCATGTGAAACTAAAAGCCAATTAGACTCATTATTAATATACTGGTCTTCAACCATGTGAAACTAAAAGCTTATAGACTCATTATTAATATACTGGTCTTCAACCATGTGAAACTAAAAGCTTATAGACTCATTATTAATATACTGGTATCTCAAAGCCATGTGAAACTAAAAGTTTATAGACTCATTATTAATATACTGGTCTTCAACCATGTGAAACTAAAAGCTAATAGACTCATTATTAATCTACTGGTCTTCAACCATGTGAAACTAAAAGCTTATAGACTCATTATTAATATACTGGTCTTCAACCATGTGAAACTAAAAGCCACTTCATTATTATACTGGTCTTCAACCATGTGAAACTAAAAGCTTATAGACTCATTTATTAATATACTGGTCTTCTCAACCATGTGAAACTAAAAGCTTAGACTTATTAATACTGGTCTTCAACCATGTGAAACTAAAAGCTTATAGACTCATTATTAATATACTGGTCTTCAACTATGTGAAACTAAAAGCTTATAGACTCATTATTAATATACTGGTATTCAACCATGTGAAACTAAAAGCTTAATAGACTCATTATTAATATACTGGTATTCAACCATGTGAAACTAAAGCTTAAGGTGATAGACTCATTATTAATATACTGGTATTCAACCATGTGAAACTAAAAGGTAATAGACCTATTTATTAATATACTGGTATTCAACCATGTGAAACTAAAAGGTGATAGACTCATTATTAATATACTGGTACTTCAACCATGTGAAACTAAAAGCTTATAGACTCATTATTAATATACTGGTCTTCAACCATGTGAAACTAAAAGCTTATAGACTCATTATTAATATACTGGTCTTCAACCATGTGAAACTAAAAGCTTAATAGACTCATTATTAATATACTGGTATTCAACCATGTGAAACTAAAAGCTAATAGACTCATTATTAATATACTGGTATTCAACCATGTGAAACTAAAAGCTTATAGACTCATTATTAATCTACTGGTCTTCAACCATGTGAAACTAAAAGCTTATAGACTCATTATTAATATACTGGTATTCAACCATGTGAAACTAAAAGCTAATAGACTCATTATTAATATACTGGTCTTCAACCATGTGAAACTAAAAGCTAATAGACTCATTATTAATATACTACTGGTCTTCAAATATACTGGTCTTCAACCAGGAAACTAAAAGCTTATAGACTCATTATTAATATACTGGTATTCAACCATGTGAAACTAAAAGCTTATAGACTCATTATTAATATACTGGTATTCAACCATGTGAAACTAAAAGCTGAAACTAAAAGCTAATAGACTCATTATTAATATACTGGTCTTCAAACATGTGAAACTAAAAGCTTATAGACTCATTATTAATATACTGGTATTCAACCATGACTAATCTACTGAAACTAAACTAAAAGCTAATAGACTCATTATTAATATACTGGTCTTCAACCATGTGAAACTAAAAGCTTATAGACTCATTATTAATATACTGGTCTTCAACCATGAAACTAAAAGCTAATAGACTCATTATTAATCTACTGGTCTTCAACCATGTGAAACTAAAAGCTTATAGACTCATTATTAATATACTGGTATTCAACCATGAAACTGAAAACTAAAAGCTAAAGCTATAGACTCATTATTAATATAACTGGTAAAAGCTTCCATTATTAATATACTGGTATTCAACCATGTGAAACTAAAAGCTTATAGACTCATTATTAATATACTGGTCTTCAAACAAACTGTGAAATTATTAATATACTAAAAAAACTAAAAAGCTTATAGACTCATTATTAATCTACTGGTCTTCAACCATGTGAAACTAAAAGCCAATAGACTCATTATTAATCTACTGGTCTTCAACCATGTGAAACTAAAAGCTTATAGACTCATTATTAATATACTGGTATTCAACCATGTGAAACTAAAAGCTTATAGACTATTAGAACTCATTATTAATCTACTGGTCTTCAACCATGTGAAACTAAAAGCTTATAGACTCATTATTAATATACTGGTATTCAACCATGTGAAACTAAAAGCTTATAGACTCATTATTAATCTACTGGTCTTCAACCATGTGAAACTAAAAAGAAACTAATTAAGGTCTTATAAACTAAAAGACTCATTATTAATATACTGGTCTTCAACCATGTAAAAGCTTATAGACTCATTATTAATATACTGGTTAAACCATGTGAAACTATAGACTCATTATTAATCTACTGGTCTTCAAATCATGTGAAACTAAAAGCTTATAGACTCATTATTAATCTACTGGTCTTCAACCATGTGAAACTAAAGCTAATAGACTCATTATTAATCTACTGGTCTTCAACCATGTGAAACTAAAAGCTTATAGACTCATTATTAATATACTGGTATTCAACCATGTGAAACTAAAAAGCTAATAGACTGTGAAACATTATTAATATACTGGTCTTCAACCATGTGAAACTAAAAGCTTATAGACTCATTATTAATATACTGGTATTCAACTGGAAACTAAAAGCTTCTCATTATTAATATACTGGTATTCAACCATGTGAAACTAAAAGCTTATAGACTCATTATTAATATACTGGTCTTCAACCATGAAACTAAAAGCTTATAGACTCATTATTAATATACTGGTATTCAACCACATGTGAAACTAAAAGCTAATAGACTCATTATTAATATACTGGTATTCAACCATGTGAAACTAAAAGCTATAAAGGTATTCTAAAACTAAAAGACTCATTATTAATATACTGGTATTCAACCATGGTCTTCTCAAAATCTACTGAAACTGAAACTAAAAGCTTATAGACTCATTATTAATATACTGGTATTCAACCATGTGAAACTAAAAGCTTATAGACTCATTATTAATATACTGGTCTTCAACCATGTGAAACTAAAAGCTTATAGACTCATTATTAATATACTGGTATTCAATCATGTGAAACTAAAAGCTATAGACTCATTACTAATATACTGGTATTCAACCATGTGAAACTAAAAGCTTATAGACTCATTATTAATCTACTGGTATTCAACCATGTGAAACTAAAAGCTTATAGACTCATTATTAATATACTGGTATTCAACCATGTGAAACTAAAAGCTTATAGACTCATTATTAATATACTGGTATTCAACCATGTGAAACTAAAAGCTGATAGACTCATTATAATATACTGGTATTCAACCATGTGAAACTAAAGGTTGATAGACTCAATTAATATACTGGTATTCAATCATGTGAAACTAAAAGGTGATAGACTCATTACTAATATACTGGTATTCAACCATGTGAAACTAAAGGTTGATAGACTCATTATTAATATACTGTTCTTAAACCATGTGAAACTAAAAGGTGTCTCATTTGCTTGGATTTACTCCCCTAGTGGTAATAATTTATAACACACATCTGATTTGAAATGTGGAGGGAGAGAAAGACAGAGAGGGAGAGGGAGGGACAGAGAGTGAAAGAGAGAGAGAGAGAGAGAGGGGGGACAGAGAGTGAAAGAGAGAGAGAGGGAGAGAGAGAGAGAGAGTTAGAGTTAGAGAGAGAGAGACAGAAAGAAAGAGAGAGAGTGGAGAGAGTATGAGAGAGAGAGAGAAAGAAAGAGAGAGAGTGTGAGAGAGAGTGTGAGAGAGAGAGAGAGAGAGTTAGAGAGAGTGACAGAAAGAGAGAGAGTTAGAGAGAGTATGAGAGAGAGTTTGAGAGAGAGTTAGAGAGAGTGACAGAAAGAGAGAGTTAGAGAGAGTATGAGAGAGAGTTTGAGGGAGTAAGGAGAAATAAAACCAGATTAAAGAAGAACAGTAGATTACTTTAATTGTGCTGCTGTATGAAGTATTGAACCCATTTCCACAACATACAGTAATAGATACACAAGTCACGCCATGGATCCATTCTATACATTATCCTACATAGTAATCTGCATCTCTCCTCTGAGGAGACAGCACAGGCTTAGTTAATAGTTACTGTATCAAATGGCTTAGAAACGGAGTACTGCTGAGGACCTGAGCTCCTCCATCCCACTCACTACCGTCTGCCTGTGTGTCTCAGCTTGAGTTCCTGGAAGGGGTCGGCCTCTGACACGACCATGCTGATCTCAGACCACAAAATAACCCATTTTTCTCAGACCACAACCGTTGTTTAGGTGGGCTGCCTGAGATCAACTAGCTTCTGCTACTGTTCTGGAGCACACGGCATGCAGTACATGTCAAGCCTTACACTGTGGTCCCAGAGGCCAATACTGTTAAACATGCTGCAGACTGACAGTTCTCCACTGGACTGTTCCATAGCACCCTGGGTAAGAACCATGGATGTGGAACTGAGTGTTACTGGCTGTGAACCACAGGTGACAACACTTTAGGTCAAAATGCAAGGTGCTTTTGATTTGATTTGATTTGATTACCATCAATGACGAGACGGCCTACAGGAGGAGGAGGTGAGGGCCCTCGGAGTGTGGTGTCAGGAAAATAACCTCACACTCAACGTCAACAAAACTAAGGAGATGATTGTGGACTTCAGGAAACAGCAGAGGCATCACCCCCTATCCATATCAACGGGACAGCAGTGGAGAAGGTGGAAGTTTTGGGTTCCTCAAGGCGTACACATCACGGACAAACTGAAATGGTCTACCCACACAGAGAGCGTGGTGAAGAAGGCACAGCAACGCCTCTTCAACCTCAGGAGGCTGAAGAGATTTGTCACCAAAAACACTCATAAACTTTACAGATGCACAATCGAGAGCATCCTGTCGGGCTTGTATCACCGCCTGGTACAGCAACTGCTCCGACTACAACCATAAGGCTCTCCAGAGGGTAGTGAGGACTGCACAATGCATCACCGGGGGCAAACTACCTGCCCTCCAAGACACCTACACCACCCGATGTGGTGAGATCAACAAGGGCAACAACCACCCGAACCACTGCCTGTTCACCCCGCTATCATCCAGAAGGCGAGGTCAGTACAGGTGCATCAAAGCAGGGACCAAGAGACTGAAAACAGCTTCTATCTCGAGGCCATCAGACTGTTAAACAGCCATCACTAACATTGAGTGGATGCTTCCAACATACTGACTCAACTCCAGCCACTTTAATAATGGATAAATTGGATGTAATAAATGTATCACTAGTCACTTTAAACAATGCCACTTTATATAATGTCTCCATACCCTACATTACTCATCTCATATGTAAATACTGGACTCTATACCATCTACTGCATATCATATGTATATACTGGACTCTATACCATCTACTGCATATCATATGTATATACTGGACTCTATATCTACTGCCTCTATATGTATACTGTACTCGATACCATCTACTGCCTCTATATGTATATACTGGCTCTATACCATCTACTGCCTCTATATGTATATACTGTACTCTATACCATCTACTGCATCTCATATATATACTGACTCGATACCATCTACTGCCTCTATATGTATATACTCGGACTCTATACCATCTACTGCCTCTATATGTATATACTGGACTCTATACCATCTACTGCCTCTATATGTATATACTGTACCATCTATACCATCTACTGCATCTCATATGTATATACTGTACTCTATACCATCTACTGCCTCTATATGTATATACTGTACTCTATACCATCTACTGCCTCTATATGTATATACTGTACTGATACCATCTACTATATGTATATACTGCCTACCATCTACTGCCTCTATATGTATATACTGTACCATCTATACCATCTACTGCACCTTGCCCATGCCGTTCATCCATATATTTATGTGTACATACTCATTCATTCCTTTACACTTGTGTGTATGAGGTAGTTGCTGTGAAATTGTTAGATTACTTGTTAGATTTTACTGCATGGTTGGAACTAGAAGCACAAGCATTTCGCTACACTCACATTAACATCTGCTGACCATGTGTAAGTGACCAATAGAATTTGATTTGATTTGACTCACTCAGTAACTCCTGAATCTACTGGACAATATCATACCCACAGGACTGTACTGACAGTACAATATCATACCTACAGGACAATATCATACCTACAGGACTGTACTGCCAGGACAATATCATACCTACAGGACAATATCATACCTACAGAACTGTACTGACAGTATAATATCATACCTACAGGACAATATCATACCTACAGGACAATATCATACCTACAGGACTGTACTGCCAGGACAATATCATACCCACAGAGCAATATCATACCTACAGGACAATATCATACCTACAGGACAATATCATACCTACAGGACTGTACTGACAGGACAATATCATACCTACAGGACAATATCATACCTACAGGACAATATCATACCTACAGGACAATATCATACCCACAGGACAATATCATACCTACAGGACAATATCATACCTACAGGACTGTACTGACAGGACAATATCATACCTACAGGACAATATCATACCTACAGGACAATATCATACCTACAGGACAATATCATACCTACAGGACAATATCATACCTACAGGACTGTACTGACAGGACAATATCATACCTACAGGACAATATAATACCTACAAGACAATAGCATACCTACAGGACAATATCATACCTACAGGACTGTACTGACAGGACAATATCATACCCACAGGACTGTACTGACAGGACAATATCATACCTACAGGACAATATCATACCCACAGGACTGTACTGACAGGACAATATCATACCTACAGGACAATATCATACCTACAGGACAATATCATACCTACAGGACTGTACTGACAGGACAATATCATAACCACAGGACTGTACTGTCAGGACAATATCATACCTACAGGACAATATCATACCTACAGGACTGTACTGACAGGACAATATCATACCTTTCAGGACAATATCATACCTACAGGACAATATCATACCTACAGGACAATATCATACCTACAGGACAATATCATACCCACAGGACTGTACTGACAGGACAATATCATACCTACAGGACAATATCATACCTACAGGACAATATCATACCTACAGGACAATATCATACCTACAGGACAATATCATACCTACAGGACTGTACTGACAGGACAATATCATCCCTACAGGACAATATCATACCTACAGGACAATATAATACCTACAAGACAATATCATACCTACAGGACAATATCATACCTACAGGATAATATCATACCCACAGGACTGTACTGACAGGACAATATCATACCTACAGGACAATATCATACCTACAGGACAATATCATACCTACAGGACTGTACTGACAGGACAATATCATACCTACAGGACAATATCATACCTACAGGACAATATCATACCCACAGGACTGTACTGTCAGGACAATATCATACCTACAGGACTGTACTGACAGGACAATATCATACCTTTCAGGACAATATCATACCTACAGGACAATATCATACCTACAGGACAATATCATACCCACAGGACTGTACTGACAGGACAATATCATACCTACAGGACAATATCATACCTACAGGACAATATCATACCTACAGGACTGTACTGACAGGACAATATCATACCAGGACAATATCATACCTACAGGACAATATCATACTTACAGGACAATATCATACCTACAGGACTGTACTGACAGGACAATATCATACCTACAGGACAATATCATACCTACAGGACTGTACTGACAGGACAATATCATCCCTACAGGACAATATCATACCTACAGGACTGTACTGACAGGACAATATCATACCTACAGGACAATATCATACCTACAGGACAATATCATACCTACAGGACTGTACTGACAGGACAATAAACAAACTACATGCAAAGCTGAAGCCTGCCACTGGTATCCTACCACTGGTATCCTGCCACTGGTAGCCTGCTACTGGTATCCTACCACTGGTAGCCTGCTACTGGTATCCTACCACAGGTAGCCTGCCACTGGTATTCTGCCACTGGTATCCTGCCACTGGTATCCTACCACTGGTATCCTGCCACTGGTATCCCTGCCACTGGTATCCTACCACTGGTAGCCTGCCACTGGTATCCTGCCACTGGTATCCTGCCACTGGTATCCTGCCACTGGTATCCTACCACTGGTAGCCTGCCACTGGTATCCTACCACTGGTAGCCTGCCACTGGTAGCCTGCCACTGGTAGCCTGCCACTGGTATCCTGCCACTGGTATCCTGCCACTGGTAGCCTGCCTGTACTGTCTGAACATCATTCAGTTAGACTCAGTCAGACAGCAGCAAACCACAGACTGCTTTACGGAAATACTCTCCACCAACACGCATGTCACTATGTCACTAGCCTGAGAGCCAATAGGAAACATTTCTCCTTTTCTCAGAACTGACTGACTGGAGGAAACAGTTCTCCTTCTATAATCAGTGACTGACTGACTGGAAGAAAGGCCCTACGTGGGTATCAGTTACATCAGCAGTACGATGACAAGTAATCCACTTTGTGGTTGGACAGAAATCACTTTTATCTCTCTCTGTCAATTGATCATTTATCCCTTTGGTACAGAGTTGATCAAATCCATCCCAATAAACATTTTGACAAACCATTTTGGATGACAATATTAATAAAGTATTGCTAAGGTAACATAACATAAATTAAGATAACATAAAGATAAGATAACATAAAGATAAGATAACATAAATTAAGATAAGATAACATAAATTAAAATAAGATAACATAAAGATAAGATAACATAAAGATAAGATAACATAAATTAAGATAAGATAACATAAATTAAGATAAGATAACATAAATTAAAATAAGATAACATAAATTAAAATAAGATAACATAAATTAAGATAAGATAAATTAAGATAAGATAACATAAAGATAAATGAGATAACATAAATTAAGATAAGATAACATAAATTAAAATAAGATAACATAAATTAAGATAAGATAACATAAATTAAGATAAGATAACATAAATTAAGATAAGATAACATAAAGATAAGACAACTGAAATTAAGATAAGACAACATAAAGATAAGATAACATAAATTAAGATAAGATAACATAAAGATAAGATAACATAAATTAAGATAAGATAACATAAAGATAAGACAACTGAAATTAAGATAAGACAACATAAAGATAAGATAACATAAATTAAGATAATTTAACAATAAGATAAGATAACATAAATTAAGATAAGATAACATAAATTAAGATAAGATAACATAAATAAAGATAAGATAACAGAAATTAAGATAAGTTAACATAAAGATAAGATAACATAAATAAAGATAAGATAACAGAAATTAAGATAAGTTAACATAAAGATAAGATAAGATAACATAAATTAAGATAAGTTAACATAAAGATAAGATAAGATAACATAAATTAAGATAAGATAACATAAAGATAAGATAGCAAAATATAAAGGTGAAGATAAGATAACAATAAAATAAGATTAAGGTACGATTAAATAACATGACATGACACAGAGATAAGATGACATGACGAAGATAAGATAACATAAGATAAAGGTGAAGATAAGATTACATAACATGACATAAAGATAAGATGACATGACATAAAGAATAGATTAGATTAGATAAGATAAGATGACATGACATAAAGGATAGATAAGATAAGATGACATAACATGTCATAAAGATAAGATGACATGACATAAAGAATAGATGACATGACATAAATAATAGATTAGATAAGGATAAGATGACATGACATAAAGAATAGATTTAGATTAGATAAGCATAAGAATAGATGACATGACATAAAGAATAGATTTAGATTAGATAAGGATAAGAATAGATGACATGACATAAAGAATAGATTAGATAAGGATAAGAATAGATGACATGACATAAAGAATAGATTAGATAAGGATAAGAATAGATGACATGACATAAAGAATAGATTAGATAAGGATAAGAATAGATGACATGACATAAAGGATAGATTAGATAAGGATAAGAATAGATGACATGACATAAAGAATAGATTAGATAAGGATAAGAATAGATGACATAAAGGATAGATTAGATAAAGATAAGAGATATAGTTTCATTTTGGTAGAAATAGCTGAGTGCTACACAGCATCATACTTCCTGTGGGGAATTCAGGAAGTGTAGCAGCCACAGAGACACTTTTACCTTGGTAGACAATTCACTGTGGTTTGGAAATAACATTGCTGCTCGACACCTTCAAGTTCTAGTAATGCTTACAGTGCAAAAACTTAGACTATCACTGTATCCCAAATCTTACCATGTTCCCTACATAGTTCACTACTGTTGACCAGGGCCCAAAGCGTAGTGCACTATGTAGGGAATAGTTTGACATTTGGGACGTAATGTTGTTGTTGAAAAGTTTCCATTTTTACCAGAACAACTCTCCTGTAAATCACACCAACTCTACGTTGACTAATATACATTTTTCAATGAAGTTCCTCTTTACACGTCACCCATAAGGCCACTGTGACCTCACAACATATAGAGTTTCTGTACCAATAGATCAACAAAGGGAGGATTGTATTGTATTGTAGATGCATTGGTCCTGAAAACGTTGTTAAGGCTGTTGTCAAAGTTATTTGAGGTTAAAGAGAAAAAGAGGCTGTTGAACAAGTGGATACGTTCCAAATGGCACCCTATTCCCTATTTAGTGCACTACTTTGGACCAGGATCCATAGGGGTAGTGCACTACTTTGGACCAGGACCCATAGGGGTAGTGCACTACTTTGGACCAGGATCTATAGGGGTAGTGCACTACTTTGGACCAGGACCCATAGGGGTAGTGCACTACTTTGGACCAGGACCCATAGGGGTAGTGCACTACTTTGGACCAGGACCCATAGGGGTAGTGCACTACTTTGGACCAGGATCTATAGGGGTAGTGCACTACTTTGGACCAGGGTCCATAGGGGTAGTGCACTACTTTAGACCAGGACCCATAGGGGTAGTGCACTACTTTAGACCAGGACCCATAGGGTAGTGCACTACTTTTAGACCAGGGCCCATAGGGGTAGTGCACTACTTTAGACCAGGACCCATAGGGTAGTGCACTACTTTAGACCAGGACCCATAGGGTAGTGCACTACTTTAGACCAGGACCCATAGGGTAGTGCACTACTTTAGACCAGGACCCATAGGGGTAGTGCACTACTTAGACCAGGACCCATAGGGGTAGTGCACTACTTTAGACCGGGCCCATAGGGTAGTGCACTACTTTAGACCAGGACCCATAGGGGTAGTGCACTACTTAGACCAGGGCCCATAGGGGTAATGCACTACTTTAGACCAGGACCCATAGGGGTAGTGCACTACTTTAGACCAGGGCCCATAGGGTAGTGCACTACTTTAGACCAGGGCCCATAGGGGTAGTGCACTACTTTAGACCAGAACCCATAGGGGTAGTGCACTACTTTAGACCAGAACCCATAGGGGTAGTGCACTACTTTAGACCAGGGCCCATAGGGGTAGTGCACTACTTTAGACCAGGACCCATAGGGGTAGTGCACTACTTTAGACCAGGACCCATAGGGGTAGTGCACTACTTTAAACCAGGGCCCATAGGGGTAGTGCACTACTTTAGACCAGGGCCCATAGGGGTAATGCACTACTTAGACCAGGACCCATAGGGTAATGAACTACTTTAGACCAGAACCCATGTGGGGTAGGGGCACTACTTTAGACCAGGGCCCATGGGATAGTGCACTACTTTAGACGAGGTTCCATAGTGTAGTGCACTACTTTAGACCAGGACCCATCTGGGTAGGGCACTACTTTAGACCAGGACCCATGGTGTAGTGCACTACTTTAGACCAGGACCCATGGGGTAGTGCACTACTTTAGACCAGGGCCCATCGGGTAGTGCACTACTTTAGACCAGGGCCCATGGGGTAGTGCACTATATAAGGATTAGGGTGCAGCCTTTGAGTGAAAGCAGTGTGTGTACTGAGCGGAATAGTGAGCAGGGGAGAAAAGAGAGAAAAAGCTGAGTGTCTTTCTGTGCATCATGGTTGGAACCACAGCTGGTTACTAGTAGTTCCTACACCACATCATCAGCATTAACTATAATACTAACCAGCTGGTTACTAGTAGTTCCTACACCACATCATCAGCATTAACTATAATACTAACCACAGCTGGTTACTAGTAGTTCCTACACCACATCAACAGCATTAACTATAAGACTAACCACAGCTGGTTACTAGTAGTTCCTACACCACATCATCAGCATTAACTATAATACTAACCACAGCTGGTTACTAGTAGTTCCTACACCACATCAACAGCATTAACTATAAGACTAACCACAGCTGGTTACTAGTAGTTCCTACTCCACATCATCAGCATTAACTATAATACTAACCACAGCTGGTTACTAGTAGTTCCTACACCACATCAACAGCATTAACTATAAGACTAACCACAGCTGGTTACTAGTAGTTCCTACTCCACATCATCAGCATTAACTATAATACTAACCACAGCTGGTTACTGGTAGTTCCTACACCACATCAACAGCATTAACTATAAGACTAACCACAGCTGGTTACTAGTAGTTCCTACACCACATCATCAGCATTAACTATAAGACTAACCACAGCTGGTTACTATTCTATGATAAAAATATTATATTTCATTCTATTCTATGAGATACGGTAAAGATAATATAACAAAGATAAGATAACATGAAGATGAGATAACATGAAGATGAGATAACATGAAGATGAGATAACATGAAGATGAGATAACATGAAGATGAGATAACATGAAGATGAGATAACATGAAGATGAGATAACATGAATATGAGATAACATGAATATGAGATAACATAAAGATGAGATAACATGAAGATGAGATAACATGAAGATGAGATAACATGAAGATGAGATAACATGAAGATGAGATAACATGAAGATGAGAT
>NW_025746786.1:42500-87862 GCF_021184085.1 Oncorhynchus gorbuscha
CAACTCAGCCCAGGTCACCTCCTATATATATATATCACACCAACTCAGCCCAGGTCACCTCCTATATGTCACACCAACTCAGCCCAGGTCACCTCCTATATATATATATATATATATATATATATATATATATATATATATATATCACACCAACTCAGCCCAGGTCACCTCCTATATATCACACCAACTCAGCCCAGGTCACCTCCTATATGTCACACCAACTCAGCCCAGGTCACCTCCTATATATATATATATATCACACCAACTCAGCCCAGGTCACCTCCTATATATATATATATATCACACCAACTCAGCCCAGGTTACCTCCTATATATATATATATATCACACCAACTCAGCCCAGGTTACCTCCTAACACCAACTCAGCCCAGGTCACCTCCTATATATATATATATATATATCACACCAACTCAGCCCAGGTCACCTCCTATATATCACACCAACTCAGCCCAGGTTACCTCCTATATATCACACCAACTCAGCCCAGGTCACCTCCTATATATATATATATATATATCACACCAACTCAGCCCAGGTTACCTCCTATATATATATATATATATCACACCAACTCAGCCCAGGTTACCTCCTATATATATATATATATCACACCAACTCAGCCCAGGTTACCTCCTATATATATATATGTCACACCAACTCAGCCCAGGTCACCTCCTATATATATATATATATATATCACACCAACTCAGCCCAGGTCACCTCCTATATATCACACCAACTCAGCCCAGGTCACCTCCTATATATCACACCAACTCAGCCCAGGTCACCTCCTATATATCACACCAACTCAGCCCAGGTTACCTCCTATATATCACACCAACTCAGCCCAGGTCACCTCCTATATATCACACCAACTCAGCCCAGGTTACCTCCTATATATCACACCAACTCAGCCCAGGTCACCTCCTATATATATATATATATATCACACCAACTCAGCCCAGGTCACCTCCTATATATATATATATATATATATCACACCAACTCAGCCCAGGTCACCTCCTATATATCACACCAACTCAGCCCAGGTCACCTCCTATATATCACACCAACTCAGCCCAGGTTACCTCCTATATATCACACCAACTCAGCCCAGGTCACCTCCTATATATCACACCAACTCAGCCCAGGTCACCTCCTATATATCACACCAACTCAGCCCAGGTCACCTCCTATATATCACACCAACTCAGCCCAGGTCACCTCCTATATATATATATATCACACCAACTCATCCCAGGTCACCTCCTATATATATATATATATCACACCAACTCAGCCCAGGTCACCTCCTATATATATATATATATCACACCAACTCAGCCCAGGTTACCTCCTATATATCACACCAACTCAGCCCAGGTCACCTCCTATATATCACACCAACTCAGCCCAGGTTACCTCCTATATATCACACCAACTCAGCCCAGGTTACCTCCTATATATATATATATATATATATATCACACCAACTCAGCCCAGGTCACCTCCTATATATCACACCAACTCAGCCCAGGTCACCTCCTATATATCACACCAACTCAGCCCAGGTCACCTCCTATATATCACACCAACTCAGCCCAGGTCACCTCCTATATATCACACCAACTCAGCCCAGGTCACCTCCTATATATCACACCAACTCAGCCCAGGTCACCTCCTATATATCACACCAACTCAGCCCAGGTTACCTCCTATATATCACACCAACTCAGCCCAGGTCACCTCCTATATATATATATATATATATCACACCAACTCAGCCCAGGTCACCTCCTATATATATATATATCACACCAACTCAGCCCAGGTCACCTCCTATATATCACACCAACTCAGCCCAGGTCACCTCCTATATATCACACCAACTCAGCCCAGGTTACCTCCTATATATATATATATCACACGAACTCAGCCCAGGTTACCTCCTATATATATATATATATATATATATCACACCAACTCAGCCCAGGTCACCTCCTATATATCACACCAACTCAGCCCAGGTCACCTCCTATATATATATATATATATATATCACACCAACTCAGCCCAGGTTACCTCCTATATATATATATATATATATATATATCACACCAACTCAGCCCAGGTCTGCTCCTATATATCACACCAACTCAGCCCAGGTCACCTCCTATATATATATATCACACCAACTCAGCCCAGGTTACCTCCTATATATATATATATCACACCAACTCAGCCCAGGTCACCTCCTATATATCACACCAACTCAGCCCAGGTCACCTCCTATATATATATATATATCACACCAACTCAGCCCAGGTCACCTCCTATATATCACACCAACTCAGCCCAGGTCACCTCCTATATATATATATATATATCACACCAACTCAGCCCAGGTCACCTCCTATATATCACACCAACTCAGCCCAGGTCACCTCCTATATATCACACCAACTCAGCCCAGGTTACCTCCTATATTTCACACCAACTCAGCCCAGGTTACCTCCTATATATCACACCAACTCAGCCCAGGTTACCTCCTATATATCACACCAACTCAGCCCAGGTCACCTCCTATATATATATATATCACACCAACTCAGCCCAGGTCACCTCCTATATATCACACCAACTCAGCCCAGGTCACCTCCTATATATCACACCAACTCAGCCCAGGTCACCTCCTATATATCACACCAACTCAGCCCAGGTCACCTCCTATATATCACACCAACTCAGCCCAGGTTACCTCCTATATATCACACCAACTCAGCCCAGGTCACCTCCTATATATCACACCAACTCAGCCCAGGTTACCTCCTATATATCACACCAACCCCAGGTTAGTGTTGGGTATGAAGAATATGCATATCCTTGCTTTAAGTCCTGAGTTGCAGGCAGTTAGATTTGGGTAATTTTAGATAGAAAATTGTTTTAAAAAGTTGTTTTCATGCGTATCTGTACTTTACTTGACTATTTATATTTTTGACAACTTTTACCTTTAATTCACTACATTCCTAAAGAAAAGAATGTACTTTTTACTCCATACATTATCGTCATATCATTTTGAATGCTTAGCGGGACAGGAAAATGGTCCAATTCACGTACTTATCAAGAGAACATCCCTGGTCGTCCCTACTGCCTCTGATCTGGTGGACTCACTAAACAGAGAACATCCCTGGTCATCCCTACTGCCTCTGATCTGGAGGACTCACTAAACAGAGAACATCCCTGGTCATCACTACTGCCTCTGATCTGGAGGACTCACTAAACAGAGAACATCCCTGGTCATCACTACTGCCTCTGATCTGGAGGACTCACTAAACAGAGAACATCCCTGGTCATCCCTACTGCCTCTGATCTGGAGGACTCACTAAACAGAGAACATCCCTGGTCATCACTACTGCCTCTGATCTGGTGGACTCACTAAACACAAATGAATCGTTTATAAATGATGTCTGAGTGTTGGAGTGTGCCCCTGGCTATATGTACATTTTAAAAACAAGAAAATGGTGCCGTCTGCTTTGCTTAATGTAAGGAATTTGAAATGATTTATAATTTTACTATATTTTATCAATTAACATTTACTTTGATGTTTAAGTATATTTAGAACCAAATACTTCTGGACTTTTACTCAAGTAGTATTTTACTGTGTAACTTTCACTTATAACTTTCTAATAAGGTATCTATACTTTTACTAAAGTATGACAATTGGGCACTTTTTCCAACAATGTATATACAGGATAACATACAGTACAGTACATTACATTATATACCATAGATAACATACAGTACATTACATTATATACCATAGATAACATACAGTACATTACATTCTATACCATAGATAACATACATTACATTACATTATATACCATAGATAACATACAGTACATTACATTATATACCATAGATAACATACAGTACATTATATACCATAGATAACATACAGTACATTACATTATATACCATAGATAACATACAGTACATTACATTCTATACCACAGATAACATACAGTACATTCTATACCATAGATAACATGCATTACATTACATTATATACCATGGATAACATACATTACATTCTATACCATAGATAACATACAGTACATTACATTCTATACCATAGATAACATACAGTACATTACATTACATTCTATACCATAGATAACATACAGTACATTACATTACATTCTATACCATAGATAACATACATTACATTACATTATATACCATAGATAACATACAGTACATTACATTACATTATATACCATAGATAACATGCATTACATTACATTACATTATATACCATAGATAACATGCATTACATTACATGACATTATATACCATAGATAACATACAGTACAGTACATTACATTCTATACCATAGATAACATACATTACATTATATACCATAGATAACATACAGTACATTACATTCTATACCATAGATAACATACAGTACATTACATTACATTATATACCATAGATAACATACAGTACATTACATTACATTCTATACCATAGATAACATACATTACATTACATTACATTCTATACCATAGATAACATACAGTACAGTACATTACATTCTATACCATAGATAACATACATTACATTCTATACCATAGATAACATACATTACATTCTATACCATAGATAACATACAGTACATTATATTCTATACCATAGATAACATACAGTACATTATATTCTATACCATAGATAACATACAGTACATTACATTACATACCATAGATAACATACAGTACATTACATTATATACCATAGATAACATGCATTACATTACATTATATACCATAGATAACATACAGTACATTACATTACATTATATACCATAGATAACATACATTACATTCTATACCATAGATAACATGCATTACATTCTATACCATAGATAACATACATTACATTACATTACATTCTATACCATAGATAACATACAGTACATTACATTCTATACCATAGATAACATACAGTACATTACATTCTATACCATAGATAACATACAGTACATTATATTCTATACCATAGATAACATACAGTACAGTACATTACATTCTATACCATAGATAACATACAGTACATTACATTCTATACCATAGATAACATACAGTACATTATATTCTATACCATAGATAACATACAGTACAGTACATTACATTCTATACCATAGATAACATACAGTACAGTACATTACATTCTATACCATAGATAACATACAGTACAGTACATTACATTCTATACCATAGATAACATACATTACATTATATACCATAGATAACATGCATTACATTACATTACATTATATACCATAGATAACATACATTACATTATATACCATATATAACATACAGTACATTACATTATATACCATATATAACATACAGTACATTACATTCTATACCATAGATAACATACATTACATTATATACCATAGATAACATACAGTACAGTACATTATATACCATAGATAACATACAGTACATGACATTCTATACCATAGATATCATACAGTACATTACATTCTATACCATAGATAACATACAGTACATTACATTACATTATATACCATAGATAACATACATTACATTATATACCATAGATAACATACATTACATTACATTACATTATATACCATAGATAACATACATTACATTATATACCATATATAACATACAGTACATTACATTCTATACCATAGATAACATACATTACATTATATACCATAGATAACATACAGTACATTACATTATATACCATAGATAACATACATTACATTCTATACCATAGATAACATACAGTACATTACATTATATACCATAGATAACATACAGTACATTACATTACATTATATACCATAGATAACATACAGTACATTACATTACATTATATACCATAGATAACATACATTACATTATATACCATAGATAACATACATTACATTCTATACCATAGATAACATACAGTACATTACATTACATTATATACCATAGATAACATACAGTACATTACATTACATTCTATACCATAGATAACATACAGTACATTATATACCATAGATAACATACATTACATTCTATACCATAGATAACATACAGTACATTATATACCATAGATAACATGCATTACATTCTATACCATAGATAACATACAGTACATTACATTATATACCATAGATAACATACATTACATTATATACCATAGATAACATACAGTACATTACATTCTATACCATAGATAACATACAGTACATTACATTATATAACATAGATAACATACAGTACATTACATTATATACCATAGATAACATACAGTACATTACATTACATTATATACCATAGATAACATACATTACATTCTATACCATAGATAACATACAGTACATTACATTCTATACCATAGATAACATACATTACATTCTATACCATAGATAACATACAGTACATTATATACCATAGATAACATACAGTACATTACATTCTATACCATAGATAACATACATTACATTCTATACCATAGATAACATACAGTACATTATATACCATAGATAACATACATTACATTACATTACATTATATACCATAGATAACATACATTACATTCTATACCATAGATAACATACAGTACATTACATTACATTATATACCATAGATAACATGCATTACATTACATTACATTCTATACCATAGATAACATACGTTACATTCTATACCATAGATAACATACAGTACATTATATACCATAGATAACATGCATTACATTACATTACATTCTATACCATAGATAACATACATTACATTATATACCATAGATAACTTACAGTACATTACATTCTATACCATAGATAACATACAGTACATTATATACCATAGATAACATGCATTACATTACATTACATTCTATACCATAGATAACATACATTACATTCTATACCATAGATAACATACAGTACATTATATACCATAGATAACATGCATTACATTACATTACATTCTATACCATAGATAACATACAGTACATTATATACCATAGATAACATGCATTACATTACATTACATTCTATACCATAGATAACATACATTACATTATATACCATAGATAACATACAGTACATTACATTATATAACATAGATAACATACAGTACATTACATTATATACCATAGATAACATACAGTACATTACATTATATAACATAGATAACATACAGTACATTACATACCATAGATAACATACAGTACATTACATTATATACCATAGATAACATACAGTACATTACATTACATTATATACCATAGATAACATACATTACATTACATTACATTATATACCATAGATAACATACATTACATTACATTACATTATATACCATAGATAACATACATTACATTACATTACATTATATACCATAGATAACATACATTACATTACATTACATTATATACCATAGATAACATACATTACATTCTATACCATAGATAACATACAGTACATTACATTACATACCATAGATAACATACATTACATTACATTACATTATATACCATAGATAACATACATTACATTCTATACCATAGATAACATACAGTACATTACATTACATTATATACCATAGATAACATGCATTACATTACATTACATTCTATACCATAGATAACATACATTACATTCTATACCATAGATAACATACAGTACATTATATACCATAGATAACATGCATTACATTACATTACATTCTATACCATAGATAACATACATTACATTATATACCATAGATAACATACAGTACATTACATTCTATACCATAGATAACATACAGTACATTACATTCTATACCATAGATAACATACAGCACATTACATTATATACCATAGATAACATACAGTACATTACATTATATACCATATATAACATACAGTACATTACATTATATACCATAGATAACATGCATTACATTATATACCATAGATAACATACAGTACATTACATTATATACCATAGATAACATGCATTACATTATATACCATAGATAACATACAGTACATTACATTATATACCATAGATAACATACAGTACATTACATTATATACCATAGATAACATACAGTACAGTACATTCTATACCACAGATAACATACAGTACATTACATTACATACCATAGATAACATACATTACATTACATTACATTATATACCATAGATAACATACAGTGCATTACATTACATTATATAACATAGATAACATACATTACATTATATACCATAGATAACATACAGTACATTCTATACCATAGATAACATACAGTACATTACATTATATACCATAGATAACATACAGTACATTCTATACCATAGATAACATACAGTACAGTACATTACATTATATACCATAGATAACATACAGTACATTACATTATATAACAGATCAAGATCATTATATAACATAGATAATACTGCATTACATTGCAGTACATTACATTATATAACATGTGTAACATAATGTCAGAGCATTTATAATATTAAATTGAATTTTATAAAATGTTCCCATTTTCCATTTTTTCCATTTCAGTCATTTATCAGACACTCTTATCCAGAGAGACTTACATCAGTGCATTCATATGAAGATAGCTAGGTGACAAAACAACCAACATTTTCCCTCTACAAAGTAGCCAGTGGGAGTAGGAAAAGACAAGTGCATTAGCTGAGAAGGCAGATTGTCATACGCCTAATCACCAACCTCCGACAACAGTATCTACACTCTTAGAAAAAATGGTTCTAAAAGGGTTCTTCGGGTTCTTTTGAACCCTTTGAGTTCCATGTAGAACCCTTTATACAGAGGGTTCTACATGGAACTCAAAATGGTTCTACCTGCGACCAGAAACGGTTCTTCGAAGGGTTTCTCCACGAGGCCAGCCGAAACACCTTGTTAGGTTCTAGATAACAACCTTTATTTCCTCATGTCACTCAACAAACTGACTCACCCCGCTCCCCCACCCCCATTGTGGCCCTTCCAAAAAATCCCTTAAAAATGACCTGATCAGGGTTAGTTGGGGGGGGGGGGTATTGAGGAAGAGTCACCCATTTAGGAGCAGAACATCTCTGATTTAAAGGAAACCTACCGAGAAGAGGAACCCACAAACCCCAAAACCTCTGTAACCTCTAACCATCATCATTGTCTCCAGCAGACTCTGCTGCTGCACAGCTCTCTGTCTCACATATAAATAAACCCCAGAGAGACACCAGGCCACCATTACTGACTCACATTGACACTCCATCCACAGACAGGTGCAGTCAACAGAGACTCCACAGCTTAACTCTGAAAGGACTCTCAAAGACTCTCAAAGACTCTCAAGACTCTCAAAGAATTTATCAAAGACTTCTCAAAGACTCTCAAAGAATTTATCAAAGACTTCTCAAAGACTCTCAAAGAATTTATCAAAGACTTCTCAAAGACTCTCAAAGAATTTATCAAAGACTTCTCAAAGACTTCTCAAAGACTCTCAAAGAATTTATCAAAGACTTCTCAAAGACTCTCAAAGAATTTATCAAAGACTTCTCAAAGACTCTCAAAGAATTTATCAAAGACTTCTCAAAGACTCTCAAAGAATTTATCAAAGACTTCTCAAAGACTTCTCAAAGACTCTCAAAGAATTTATCAAAGACTTCTCAAAGACTTCTCAAGGGTATAGAGTTTGATATATTGTACGGGGCTTTTGTTCTGTGGATTGAAAGAACGTGAGCCACTGTAACCAGGATAATAATATGAATTCAGCCCTGGATCTTGTGGTGGTAGTATGGTTGGGATTCTGCTCTGTAGTGGTTCTGGGACGCCCCCACCACTCTGACCTTGGGTCCAGCATAGAGAAGGACATCAAAGCCCTGGAAGACCCTTTGGTGAGTTACAATAGAAAGCCTTAAACCTGTTTAAACTGATTTATCTGGTCTGTGGTCATGGATGTGTCCCAAACAGCATCCTATTCAGTATATAGTGCACTACTTTGGCCATATACCACAACCCCTCAGGTTCCTTCTTGCTTTTATAAAGAGGTTACCAATGTAAATAGAATCGTAAATAGATTTTTTTGTGTTATGGGGTCTGATATACCATAGCTTTTAGCCAATCAGCATTCAGGGCTCGACCCGCCCGGTTCATAATATCTTCTAATGCCTAATGCATGTGGTACTATGACAGTCCTGTCCTGTACTACTGAGAGGTTCCCTTCTCCTGGCCTTCATCACATGACCAACAAGAAACTTACAGTCAATTTACAGACGTCTCACTTCTTCATCTGGGTCTCAAAGTGCAAGTGTTCAAAGCCCCCCCAAGGGTTTAGATGTGGGCTATGATGTCCTCTGTTACAGTAGTTCCCACCATCAGAGAGAACCATAGACTACTGTGAGGTTGCCTAATAGGGGGAGGAGATTGAAAGGTGGCCTGAGTAACATCATTTGATTATGATGGCAAAAGCAGCCAATTAAAGGGATGTATTTGCCTAATAGGGGGAGGAGATTGAAAGGTGGCCTGAGTAACATCATTTGATTATGATGGCAAAAGCAGCCAATTAAAGGGATGTATTTGCCTAATAGGGGGAGGAGATTGAAAGGTGGCCTGAGTAACATCATTTGATTATGATGGCAAAAGCAGCCAATTAAAGGGATGTATTTGCCTAATAGGGGAGGAGATTGAAAGGTGGCCTGAGTAACATCATTTGATTATGATGGCAAAAGCAGCCAATTAAAGGGATGTATTTGCCTAATAGGGGAGGAGATTGAAAAGTGGCCTGAGTAACATCATTTGATTATGATGGCAAAAGCAGCCAATTAAAGGGATGTATTTGCCTAATAGGGGGAGGAGATTGAAAGGTGGCCTGAGTAACATCATTTGATTATGATGGCAAAAGCAGCCAATTAAAGGGATGTATTTGTTGTTTTTTTAAATTCTAAATGTACACATTTGGAAAAAGACAAGATCTATATGATACGTTGTTCTGAAAACACTGCTTGAGACTGTGTGCTAAATGTCAAACGTACTCATTTTATTCAGGATCTGCTGGACCATAACTTGGTCAGCCAACCTGTCTTCCTAGAGCTCATGAGAGAGCTTGATGGCAAGTTTGAGGTAAATATCTCTTTTTTTATTATTTTTTCAGTTTTTCAATAAATGTTACTGAACTCAAAAAGTTCTGTACAAAGTTGGATTTTTCCGTTTTAAAGCCAACATTATTTGGAGATTCAACCTGCTAGTCCTGCTGTTGTATATTCTACCTGCTGGCCCTACGATTATAGATTCAACCTGCTAGTCCTGCTGTTGTATATTCTACCTGTTGGCCCTACGATTATAGATTCAACCTGCTAGCCCTGCTATTGTACATTCTACCTGCTGGCCCTAAGATTATAGATTCAACCTGCTAGTCCTGCTGTTGTATATTCTACCTGTTGGCCCTACGATTATAGATTCAACCTGCTAGCCCTGCTATTGTACATTCTACCTGTTGGCCCTAAGATTATAGATTCAACCTGCTAGCCCTGCTATTGTATATTCTACCTGCTAGCCCTGCTATTGTATATTCTACCTGCTGGCCCTACGATTATAGATTCAACCTGCTAGCCCTGCTATTGTAGATTCAAACTGCTGGCCCTGCTATTGTAGATTCACCCTGCTGGCCCTGTCAACTTGCTGTCACATGTACTGAGGACGTACTCAATGTTAATGGTGTGCCTTCTCTCTCTCTCTCTCTCTCTCTCTCTCTCTCTCTCTCTCTCTCTCTCTCTCTCTCTCTCTCTCTCTCTCTCCCCTTTTGTGGTCTTCTCTCCATTAGAAGCATGAACAGTGGCTGCTCCTGAACGCCACTCTGGATGTCTACCTAAACATCTTCTCCAACATGCTGAAGGAGAACCATCCAGAGGAAGTCAAGCAGGGCCTCAGCAGACTCCGCGGGAAGGTGGATGATCTGAAGAGGAGCTTCTACCAGGACAGACTGAAGATGAAGATACAGGATCTGGTGGACATTAAGGTCAAAAGACTAAAACACAGTTATTCACTAATTCTGTTTGCATCCCGAATGGCATCCTATTCCCTATATAGTGCACTACTTTTAACCAGAGCCCTATAGGCAGTGCACTATATAGGAGAATGTGGTACAATTTGGGATGAGTCTGTATAAAAAAATGTATTGTGTGTGATAGAGAGAGAGAGATAGAGAGAGAGAGAGAGAGAG
The DNA here is from genome assembly GCF_021184085.1 of Oncorhynchus gorbuscha. Classification (NCBI taxonomy): domain Eukaryota; kingdom Metazoa; phylum Chordata; class Actinopteri; order Salmoniformes; family Salmonidae; genus Oncorhynchus; species Oncorhynchus gorbuscha. Next base: position 54,769 of record NW_025746786.1, read on the forward strand.
AGAGAGAGAGAGAGAGAGAGAGAGAGAGAGAGAGAGAGAGAGAGAGAGAGAGAGAGAGAGAGAGAGAGAGAGAGAGAGAGAGAGAGAGAGAGAGAGAGAGAGAGAGAGAGAGAGAGAGAGAGAGAGAGAGAGAGAGAGAGAGAGAGAGAGAGAGAGAGAATGTGTGCTTGTGTGTCGTTTTTTAACAGTCCATTGTTGTCTGAATGCCGTCTTCCATGAGTGGACACTCCACTGGTCAGGTCAAGATGAGGATGTCTCTCTAAATGTATGTTGTGACTTCTGTTTAGACCAACAATGCTGTTGTCCAGAGGAAGGCTGTGAACGAGTTCAAAGAGGTCTACCAGAGAGCTTCCCAGCTGGGGACCATTCTCCATCAGAGAGACAAGAAGGTCACACAGAGCTGAGACCAGACAGAACCACCAACTGACTGACTGAAGAAAGACTGTAATACATTAGGAAGACAGAGGAGACTACAGACTGTAATACATTAGGAAGACAGAGGAGACTACAGACTGTAATACATTAGGAAGACAGAGGAGACTACAGACTGTAATACATTAGGAAGACAGAGGAGACTACAGACTGTAATACATTAGGAAGACAGAGGAGACTACAGACTGTAATACATTAGGAAGACAGAGGAGACTGCAGACTGTAATACATTAGGAAGACAGAGGAGACTACAGACTGTAATACATTAGGAAGACAGAGGAGACTACAGACTGTAATACATTAGGAAGACAGAGGAGACTACAGACTGTAATACATTAGGAAGACAGAGGAGACTACAGACTGTAATACATTAGGAAGACAGAGGAGACTACAGACTGTAATACATTAGGAAGACAGAGGAGACTACAGACTGTAATACATTAGGAAGATAGAGGAGACTATAGACTGTAATACATTAGGAAGACAGAGGAGACTACAGACTGTAATACATTAGGAAGACAGAGGAGACTACAGACTGTAATACATTAGGAAGACAGAGGAGACTACAGACTGTAACACATTAGGAAGACAGAGGAGACTACAGACTGTAATACATTAGGAAGACAGAGGAGACTACAGACTGTAATACATTAGGAAGACAGAGGAGACTACAGACTGTAACACATTAGGAAGACAGAGGAGACTACAGACTGTAATACATTAGGAAGACAGAGGAGACTACAGACTGTAACACATTAGGAAGACAGAGGAGACTACAGACTGTAACACATTAGGAAGACAGAGGAGACTACAGACTGTAATACATTAGGAAGACAGAGGAGACTACAGACTGTAATACATTAGGAAGACAGAGGAGACTACAGACTGTAATACATTAGGAAGACAGAGGAGACTACAGACTGTAATACATTAGGAAGACAGAGGAGACTACAGACTGTAACACATTAGGAAGACATTAGAGAGGAGACTACAGACTGTAATACATTAGGAAGACAGAGGAGACTACAGACTGTAATACATTAGGAAGACAGAGGAGACTACAGACTGTAATACATTAGGAAGACAGAGGAGACTACAGACTGTAATACATTAGGAAGACAGAGGAGACTACAGACTGTAACACATTAGGAAGACAGAGGAGACTACAGACTGTAATACATTAGGAAGACAGAGGAGACTATAGACTGTAATACATTAGGAAGACAGAGGAGACTACAGACTGTAATACATTAGGAAGACAGAGGAGACTACAGACTGTAACACATTAGGAAGACAGAGGAGACTACAGACTGTAATACATTAGGAAGACAGAGGAGACTACAGACTGTAATACATTAGGAAGACAGAGGAGACTACAGACTGTAATACATTAGGAAGACAGAGGAGACTACAGACTGTAACACATTAGGAAGACAGAGGAGACTACAGACTGTAATACATTAGGAAGACAGAGGAGACTACAGACTGTAATACATTAGGAAGACAGAGGAGACTACAGACTGTAATACATTAGGAAGACAGAGGAGACTACAGACTGTAATACATTAGGAAGACAGAGGAGACTACAGACTGTAACACATTAGGAAGACAGAGGAGACTACAGACTGTAATACATTAGGAAGACAGAGGAGACTACAGACTGTAATACATTAGGAAGACAGAGGAGACTACAGACTGTAATACATTAGGAAGACAGAGGAGACTACAGACTGTAATACATTAGGAAGACAGAGGAGACTACAGACTGTAACACATTAGGAAGACAGAGGAGACTACAGACTGTAATACATTAGGAAGACAGAGGAGACTATAGACTGTAATACATTAGGAAGACAGAGGAGACTACAGACTGTAATACATTAGGAAGACAGAGGAGACTACAGACTGTAACACATTAGGAAGACAGAGGAGACTACAGACTGTAATACATTAGGAAGACAGAGGAGACTACAGACTGTAATACATTAGGAAGACAGAGGAGACTACAGACTGTAATACATTAGGAAGACAGAGGAGACTACAGACTGTAACACATTAGGAAGACAGAGGAGACTACAGACTGTAATACATTAGGAAGACAGAGGAGACTACAGACTGTAATACATTAGGAAGACAGAGGAGACTACAGACTGTAATACATTAGGAAGACAGAGGAGACTACAGACTGTAATACATTAGGAAGACAGAGGAGACTACAGACTGTAACACATTAGGAAGACAGAGGAGACTACAGACTGTAATACATTAGGAAGACAGAGGAGACTACAGACTGTAATACATTAGGAAGACAGAGGAGACTACAGACTGTAATACATTAGGAAGACAGAGGAGACTACAGACTGTAATACATTAGGAAGACAGAGGAGACTACAGACTGTAACACATTAGGAAGACAGAGGAGACTACAGACTAATACATTAGGAAGACAGAGGAGACTATAGACTGTAATACATTAGGAAGACAGAGGAGACTACAGACTGTAATACATTAGGAAGACAGAGGAGACTACAGACTGTAATACATTAGGAAGACAGAGGAGACTACAGACTGTAATACATTAGGAAGACAGAGGAGACTACAGACTGTAATACATTAGGAAGACAGAGGAGACTACAGACTGTAATACATTAGGAAGACAGAGGAGACTACAGACTGTAACACATTAGGAAGACAGAGGAGACTACAGACTGTAATACATTAGGAAGACAGAGGAGACTACAGACTGTAATACATTAGGAAGACAGAGGAGACTACAGACTGTAATACATTAGGAAGACAGAGGAGACTACAGACTGTAATACATTAGGAAGACAGAGGAGACTACAGACTGTAATACATTAGGAAGACAGAGGAGACTACAGACTGTAATACATTAGGAAGACAGAGGAGACTACAGACTGTAATACATTAGGAAGACAGAGGAGACTACAGACTGTAATACATTAGGAAGACAGAGGAGACTACAGACTGTAATTGTTTTCATGAATTGAATGATATAATGTTGCAGTGCGGTCAAACACAGCAGAAGTGGATACCTGAAGAAAGGTATAAACAGTCACTTTCCCAACATAAACTTAACAACTGTCTCACAGCTTCCTCACCTACTGGTCACCAGGCTTGTTCACGGTGCTATTTATTTAACTTAAACATTATTTAACATATTTATTTTCAATGTAAGTGCAATGACATTATGTTAGTATTTGTAGTAGTGAATATGTATCAACTTTGTATGAAGGGAATTTCCGTTGGTCCTTATAACAGTGGTGATGTAGTACTATGTGATTTGATGTCATGGTTCACATTCAATGGATCAAATGTTCTGTATTTATATCCTGGGAATAAATTGTCCTGAAAATATATCCTATTACATGTGTCATGACGTTGCCCTCTTTGGGTACAGCAAGCCCCATCTCCCTCTCCCTGTCTCCTACATACAGGCTGCTGTGGTCAGAGAGAGTTCGTAAATTCCTGGAGGAGATCATCTCCTCATGGCCACAGTATAGAGACAGAGTGAATTTTCATAGAGAACAAAGGAATTTCTTCCACCTCACAGAACTTGAACAACATTTATGTTCTGGAGAAGGTATAAAAGATCGGTTAAGAATCCAGCTATGAACTGGTCCGTTTGGTACAATTTTGTGAAACTCATGGGAGACAATATGGCCACATTACCATAACGCTGTTTATATAATAGCCTCAGATATGAGGTTTACATCTAATTGTTGTACAAGATGAATGAGTGAGGATGATACTGTTTATACAATTGTGTAATGTGATCTTGGACTGTTTAATGAAGGAAACTCCAATTCCCTTTTGAGTTGATCTAAATCAGAGAGCCCACTTAGGGTCGGGCATCCTGGGACAGGCCCTTTTCTGCAACTCCCGAATAAAACCCCCACTTTGAGAATTTCTCAAGAAATCATGATTTCCTCAATTACGAGAGGACAAGGTTTGCAGACCAGCTTACCTCGATAACGAGAGGGCCAAGTATTGAGTAGATGGCTGAATCTTTTAACCATACGACATGGTTAAACTCTTAGACTATTGATACCGACAGAATAAGAACAAGTCTTTGATATTAATTACTAGTCTGCAGCTAGGAATTCGGTATCATTGAACGCGATGAACGACAACCGCTGAAACATTCATTCTATAACCACATGAATGAATGTCACTCTGAACTATCCATTCTAACCAGGACAGAGAGAGAGAGAGAGAGAGAGAGAGAGAGAGAGAGAGAGAGAGAGAGAGAGAGAGAGAGAGAGAAAGCGGACAGACTCTCCAACAGAAACAAACTTTTCAACAGAGACCCCGACGACACACTGAGCGTAAATATATTGATTGATTGCAATGCTTCCAGAATGAGTGAGCGTTCATGTGCAAAGGATTAGCATAATTATCAACTGTGTGTTGTCTTATCTCAGTCGACCCCCACTTCCCCTTTGTACACCAAGCCGCGATGCCGGTTTATCCCACTAGGGAAACTCCGTTATCATTTCCTTGTAACTATCTACTGTTTGTTTATGCATTTCTGTGAATTTATTTAGTTAGTAAATAAATGATTTAAGACAATTGATGTATGGATGACTCATAGTGAAGACTGGGTTCGTGCAGATAACCAAGACTTTACGACGTTTGGAATGAGACTAACATGAGGTAAAATAGAGAATAAGTCATTAATCAGAAGACTAATTGATCAGATATTAAAATATCTGAATAGATATATTAGGAAAATTATAACTTTGTAATCTGAGTATTTTCCTTGGTCCCCCGACTTCCTAGATAATTGCAGTTACATAATTAATCAGTTTAATCGCGTAATAATAATTACCAAGAGTTATTTGATAAATAGGTCTTCAGCTTTAATGATGTCAAGACACGACACATGTCTTGGGTTTGGTTTTTAAAAATGTGTTTTCTATCCAGTTTCCAGTTAGGATTATATGTTACTGAAGTGCTGTTATTTCTTAATTCTCTTCATCTTAATAAATGTGAGTCATTTTTTATTTCTTAAGTCATTTTAATAATGGATGTAGAAAGCATCCAGTTGATTTCTCTGATGTGAATTAAATTACGCTGAGTCACATTATTTCTGATTGTGGTTCTGGAGCTGTAAAGGTCAGATCATTCATTTGATGGTGTCCTGAGATAAGTGTGTTGTAGGAACCTTTACTTCAGATCCCACATTTCCGTGTTGTCATCTGACGTGTATTGGGGTTGCACGGCCGGTCATCACAGAAACCCCAACTTGTCGTCCTTTCTGAGGTGACAGACTGACACCTTCAATACTAGAGACACCCTCAATAATGTGTGTCTTAAGTCAAAGGCTTTGACTTGAGTTGACTTAACGAGACCACCTTGTGTGTCTTGTTCTTCTGTGTCTGTCTGACTGATGCTGAGGCTAAGAGACAAGTATTTATATAGTTGAGGCTGAGGCAGAAACAATAGAGGTGTGAGGTTGTGGGTTCTCTGACTTAGCGTAGTTTCCTTTAAATCAAACACCAACACACGGCCGCTCATGAACACCTTCCTTTAGCAGCAGAGCAGGGGGTCTTGGGTTGGAATCCCTAGGAAACAGGTCGTTTTGACACATTCTGGGGAAGTTCTTTGATGATGCATTAAAGTTCAGGTTGGTATGCATGTCTGTTGACTTCTGTGTTGCTAGAGAACAGAGCCCTGTCTGTTGACTTCTGTGTTGCTAGAGAACAGAGCCCTGTCTGTTGACTTCTGTGTTGCTAGAGAACAGAGCCCTGTCTGTTGACTTCTGTGTTGCTAGAGAACAGAGCCCTGTCTGTTGACTTCTGTGTTGCTAGAGAACAGAGCCCTGTCTGTTGACTTCTGTGTTGCTAGAGAACAGAGCCCTGTCTGTTGACTTCTGTGTTGCTAGATGAAGAGAACGGAGCCCTGTCTGTTGACTTCTGTGTTGCTAGATGAAGAGAACGGAGCCCTGTCTGTTGACTTCTGTGTTGCTAGATGAAGAGAACGGAGCCCTGTCTGTTGACTTCTGTGTTGCTAGATGAAGAGAACGGAGCCCTGTCTGTTGACTTCTGTGTTGCTAGAGAACAGAGCCCTCTGTTGGCTTCTGTGTTGCTACAGTAGATGATAGTTGCTAGTTGCTAATGCTAGTACAGATAGATGCTGATGCTATCTTTCATTGACACCCAGGCTTTTTCAAAGGGGGGACAGTGACATCACTTTCAAACAAGCTGAGTTGGTGTGATATATAGGAGGTAACCTGGGCTGAGTTGGTGTGATATATATATATATATAGGAGGTAACCTGGGCTGAGTTGGTGTGATATATAGGAGGTAACCTGGGCTGAGTTGGTGTGATATATATATATATATATATATAGGAGGTGACCTGGGCTGAGTTGGTGTGATATATATATATATAGGAGGTGAACTGGAATGAGTTGGTGTGATATATAGGAGGTAACCTGGGCTGAGTTGGTGTGATATATAGGAGGTAACCTGGGCTGAGTTGGTGTGATATATAGGAGGTGGCCTGGGCTGAGTTGGTGTGATATATATATATAGGAGGTGACCTGGGCTGAGTTGGTGTGATATATAGGAGGTGACCTGGGCTGAGTTGGTGTGATATATATATATATATATAGGAGGTGACCTGGGCTGAGTTGGTGTGATATATATATATATAGGAGGTGACCTGGGCTGAGTTGGTGTGATATATATATATATAGGAGGTGACCTGGGCTGAGTTGGTGTGATATATATATATATAGGAGGTGACCTGGGCTGAGTTGGTGTGATATATAGGAGGTGACCTGGGCTGAGTTGGTGTGATATATATATATATATAGGAGGTGACCTGGGCTGAGTTGGTGTGATATATATATATATATAGGAGGTGACCTGGGCTGAGTTGGTGTGATATATAGGAGGTGACCTGGGCTGAGTTGGTGTGATATATATATATATATAGGAGGTGACCTGGGCTGAGTTGGTGTGATATATATATATATATAGGAGGTGACCTGGGCTGAGTTGGTGTGATATATAGGAGGTAACCTGGGCTGAGTTGGTGTGATACATAGGAGGTGACCTGGGCTGAGTTGGTGTGATACATAGGAGGTGACCTGGGCTGAGTTGGTGTGATATATAGGAGGTGGCCTGGGCTGAGTTGGTGTGATATATAGGAGGTGACCTGGGCTGAGTTGGTGTGATATATAGGAGGTGACCTGGGCTGAGTTGGTGTGATATATAGGAGGTAACCTGGGCTGAGTTGGTGTGATATATATATATAGGAGGTGGCCTGAGCTGAGTTGGTGTGATATATATATATCTAGGAGGTAACCTGGGCTGAGTTGGTGTGATATATAGGAGGTGACCTGGGCTGAGTTGGTGTGATATATATATATATAGGAGGTAACCTGGGCTGAGTTGGTGTGATATATAGGAGGTGACCTGGGCTGAGTTGGTGTGATATATATATATATAGGAGGTGGCCTGGGCTGAGTTGGTGTGATATATATATATATAGGAGGTAACCTGGGCTGAGTTGGTGTGATATATATATATATATAGGAGGTGGCCTGGGCTGAGTTGGTGTGATATATATATATATAGGAGGTAACCTGGGCTGAGTTGGTGTGATATATATATATATAGGAGGTGGCCTGGGCTGAGTTGGTGTGATATATATATATATAGGAGGTAACCTGGGCTGAGTTGGTGTGATATATATATATATATAGGAGGTGGCCTGGGCTGAGTTGGTGTGATATATAGGAGGTGACCTGGGCTGAGTTGGTGTGATATATATATATATAGGAGGTGACCTGGGCTGAGTTGGTGTGATATATATATATATATATATATATAGGAGGTGACCTGGGCTGAGTTGGTGTGATATATATATATATAGGAGGTGGCCTGGGCTGAGTTGGTGTGATATATATATATATAGGAGGTGACCTGGGCTGAGTTGGTGTGATATATATATATATATATATATAGGAGGTGACCTGGGCTGAGTTGGTGTGATATATATATATATATAGGAGGTGACCTGGGCTGAGTTGGTGTGATATATATATATATATAGGAGGTAACCTGGGCTGAGTTGGTGTGATATATATATATATAGGAGGTAACCTGGGCTGAGTTGGTGTGATATATAGTAGGTGACCTGGGCTGAGTTGGTGTGATATATATATATATAGGAGGTAACCTGGGCTGAGTTGGTGTGATATATAGGAGGTGACCTGGGCTGAGTTGGTGTGATATATAGGAGGTAACCTGGGCTGAGTTGGTGTGATATATAGGAGGTGACCTGGGCTGAGTTGGTGTGATATATAGGAGGTAACCTGGGCTGAGTTGGTGTGATATATATATATATATATAGGAGGTAACCTGGGCTGAGTTGGTGTGATATATATATATATATATAGGAGGTAACCTGGGCTGAGTTGGTGTGATATATATATATATAGGAGGTAACCTGGGCTGAGTTGGTGTGATATATAGGAGGTAACCTGGGCTGAGTTGGTGTGATATATATATATATATATAGGAGGTAACCTGGGCTGAGTTGGTGTGATATATATATATATATAGGAGGTAACCTGGGCTGAGTTGGTGTGATATATATATATATATATATATATATATAGGAGGTGACCTGGGCTGAGTTGGTGTGATATATATATATATATAGGAGGTGACCTGGGCTGAGTTGGTGTGATATATATATATATAGGAGGTAACCTGGGCTGAGTTGGTGTGATATATAGTAGGTGACCTGGGCTGAGTTGGTGTGATATATATATATATAGGAGGTAACCTGGGCTGAGTTGGTGTGATATATAGTAGGTGACCTGGGCTGAGTTGGTGTGATATATATATATATAGGAGGTAACCTGGGCTGAGTTGGTGTGATATATAGGAGGTGACCTGGGCTGAGTTGGTGTGATATATAGGAGGTGACCTGGGCTGAGTTGGTGTGATATATATATATATAGGAGGTGACCTGGGCTGAGTTGGTGTGATATATATATATATAGGAGGTGACCTGGGCTGAGTTGGTGTGATATATAGGAGGTGACCTGGGCTGAGTTGGTGTGATATATAGGAGGTGACCTGGGCTGAGTTGGTTGTGATATATAGGAGGTAACCTGGGCTGAGTTGGTGTGATATATAGGAGGTGGCCTGGGCTGAGTTGGTGTGATATATAGGAGGTGACCTGGGCTGAGTTGGTGTGATATATAGGAGGTGACCTGGGCTGAGTTGGTGTGATATATAGGAGGTAACCTGGGCTGAGTTGGTGTGATATATATATATAGGAGGTGGCCTGAGCTGAGTTGGTGTGATATATATATATATAGGAGGTAACCTGGGCTGAGTTTGGTGTGATATATATATATATAGGAGGTAACCTGGGCTGAGTTGGTGTGATATATAGTAGGTGACCTGGGCTGAGTTGGTGTGATATATATATATATAGGAGGTAACCTGGGCTGAGTTGGTGTGATATATAGTAGGTGACCTGGGCTGAGTTGGTGTGATATATATATATATAGGAGGTAACCTGGGCTGAGTTGGTGTGATATATAGGAGGTGACCTGGGCTGAGTTGGTGTGATATATAGGAGGTGACCTGGGCTGAGTTGGTGTGATATATAGGAGGTGACCTGGGCTGAGTTGGTTGTGATATATAGGAGGTAACCTGGGCTGAGTTGGTGTGATATATAGGAGGTGGCCTGGGCTGAGTTGGTGTGATATATAGGAGGTGACCTGGGCTGAGTTGGTGTGATATATAGGAGGTGACCTGGGCTGAGTTGGTGTGATATATAGGAGGTAACCTGGGCTGAGTTGGTGTGATATATATATATAGGAGGTGGCCTGAGCTGAGTTGGTGTGATATATATATATCTAGGAGGTAACCTGGGCTGAGTTGGTGTGATATATAGGAGGTGACCTGGGCTGAGTTGGTGTGATATATATATATATAGGAGGTAACCTGGGCTGAGTTGGTGTGATATATAGGAGGTGACCTGGGCTGAGTTGGTGTGATATATATATATATAGGAGGTGGCCTGGGCTGAGTTGGTGTGATATATATATATATAGGAGGTAACCTGGGCTGAGTTGGTGTGATATATATATATATATAGGAGGTGGCCTGGGCTGAGTTGGTGTGATATATATATATATAGGAGGTAACCTGGGCTGAGTTGGTGTGATATATATATATATAGGAGGTGGCCTGGGCTGAGTTGGTGTGATATATATATATATAGGAGGTAACCTGGGCTGAGTTGGTGTGATATATATATATATATATAGGAGGTGGCCTGGGCTGAGTTGGTGTGATATATAGGAGGTGACCTGGGCTGAGTTGGTGTGATATATATATATATAGGAGGTGACCTGGGCTGAGTTGGTGTGATATATATATATATATATATATATAGGAGGTGACCTGGGCTGAGTTGGTGTGATATATATATATATAGGAGGTGGCCTGGGCTGAGTTGGTGTGATATATATATATATAGGAGGTGACTTGGGCTGAGTTGGTGTGATATATATATATATAGGAGGTGACCTGGGCTGAGTTGGTGTGATATATATATATATAGGAGGTGGCCTGGGCTGAGTTGGTGTGATATATAGGAGGTGACCTGGGCTGAGTTGGTGTGATATATAGGAGGTAACCTGGGCTGAGTTGGTGTGATATATAGGAGGTGACCTGGGCTGAGTTGGTGTGATATATAGGAGGTAACCTGGGCTGAGTTGGTGTGATATATATATATATATATAGGAGGTAACCTGGGCTGAGTTGGTGTGATATATATATATATATAGGAGGTAACCTGGGCTGAGTTGGTGTGATATATATATATATAGGAGGTAACCTGGGCTGAGTTGGTGTGATATATAGGAGGTAACCTGGGCTGAGTTGGTGTGATATATATATATATATATAGGAGGTAACCTGGGCTGAGTTGGTGTGATATATATATATATATATAGGAGGTAACCTGGGCTGAGTTGGTGTGATATATATATATATATATATATAGGAGGTGACCTGGGCTGAGTTGGTGTGATATATAGGAGGTGACCTGGGCTGAGTTGGTGTGATATATATATATATATAGGAGGTGACCTGGGCTGAGTTGGTGTGATATATATATATATAGGAGGTAACCTGGGCTGAGTTGGTGTGATATATAGTAGGTGACCTGGGCTGAGTTGGTGTGATATATATATATATATAGGAGGTAACCTGGGCTGAGTTGGTGTGATATATAGTAGGTGACCTGGGCTGAGTTGGTGTGATATATATATATATAGGAGGTAACCTGGGCTGAGTTGGTGTGATATATAGGAGGTGACCTGGGCTGAGTTGGTGTGATATATAGGAGGTGACCTGGGCTGAGTTGGTGTGATATATAGGAGGTGACCTGGGCTGAGTTGGTGTGATATATATATATATATAGTTGGTGTGATATATAGGAGGTGACCTGGGCTGAGTTGGTGTGATATATATATATATATATAGGAGGTGACCTGGGCTGAGTTGGTGTGATATATAGGAGGTGACCTGGGCTGAGTTGGTGTGATATATAGGAGGTGACCTGGGCTGAGTTGGTTGTGATATATAGGAGGTAACCTGGGCTGAGTTGGTGTGATATATATATATATAGGAGGTAACCTGGACTGAGTTGGTGTGATATATAGGAGGTGACCTGGGCTGAGTTGGTGTGATATATAGGAGGTGACCTGGGCTGAGTTGGTGTGATATATATATATATAGGAGGTGACCTGGGCTGAGTTGGTGTGATATATATATATATATATATAGGAGGTAACCTGGGCTGAGTTGGTGTGATATATAGGAGGTGACCTGGGCTGAGTTGGTGTGATATATAGGAGGTGACCTGGGCTGAGTTGGTGTGATATATATATATATATAGGAGGTGACCTGGGCTGAGTTGGTGTGATATATATATATATATATAGGAGGTGACCTGGGCTGAGTTGGTGTGATATATAGGAGGTGACCTGGGCTGAGTTGGTGTGATATATATATATATATATATATAGGAGGTAACCTGGGCTGAGTTGGTGTGATATATAGGAGGTGACCTGGGCTGAGTTGGTGTGATATATATATATATAGGAGGTGACCTGGGCTGAGTTGGTGTGATATATATATAGGAGGTGACCTGGGCTGAGTTGGTGTGATATATATATATATAGGAGGTGACCTGGGCTGAGTTGGTGTGATATATATATATATAGGAGGTGACCTGGGCTGAGTTGGTGTGATATATATATATATAGGAGGTGACCTGGGCTGAGTTGGTGTGATATATAGGAGGTGACCTGGGCTGAGTTGGTGTGATATATAGGAGGTGACCTGGGCTGGGTTGGTGTGATATATAGGAGGTGACCTGGGCTGAGTTGGTGTGATATATAGGAGGTGACCTGGGCTGAGTTGGTGTGATATATAGGAGGTGACCTGGGCTGGGTTGGTGTGATATATATATATATAGGAGGTGACCTGGGCTGAGTTGGTGTGATATATAGGAGGTGACCTGGGCTGAGTTGGTGTGATATATAGGAGGTAACCTGGGCTGAGTTGGTGTGATATATATATATATATATAGGAGGTGACCTGGGCTGAGTTGGTGTGATATATATATATATATAGGAGGTGACCTGGGCTGAGTTGGTGTGATATATATATATATATATATATATAGGAGGTGACCTGGGCTGAGTTGGTGTGATATATAGGAGGTGACCTGGGCTGAGTTGGTGTGATATATATATATATATATATATATATATATATATATATATATATATATATATATATATATATATATATATATATATATATATATAGGAGGTGACCTGGGCTGAGTTGGTGTGATATATATATATATAGGAGGTGACCTGGGCTGAGTTGGTGTGATATATATATATATATATAGGAGGTGACCTGGGCTGAGTTGGTGTGATATATATATGTATATATATATAGGAGGTGACCTGGGCTGAGTTGGTGTGATATATATATATATAGGAGGTGACCTGGGCTGAGTTGGTGTGATATATATATATATAGGAGGTGACCTGGGCTGAGTTGGTGTGATATATATATATATATAGGAGGTGACCTGGGCTGAGTTGGTGTGATATATAGGAGGTGACCTGGGCTGAGTTGGTGTGATATATAGGAGGTGACCTGGGCTGGGTTGGTGTGATATATAGGAGGTGACCTGGGCTGAGTTGGTGTGATATATAGGAGGTGACCTGGGCTGAGTTGGTGTGATATATAGGAGGTGACCTGGGCTGAGTTGGTGTGATATATAGGAGGTGACCTGGGCTGGGTTGGTGTGATATATAGGAGGTGACCTGGGCTGAGTTGGTGTGATATATAGGAGGTGACCTGGGCTGAGTTGGTGTGATATATAGGAGGTGACCTGGGCTGAGTTGGTGTGATATATAGGAGGTGACCTGGGCTGGGTTGGTGTGATATATATATATATAGGAGGTGACCTGGGCTGAGTTGGTGTGATATATAGGAGGTGACCTGGGCTGAGTTGGTGTGATATATAGGAGGTAACCTGGGCTGAGTTGGTGTGATATATATATATATATATAGGAGGTGACCTGGGCTGAGTTGGTGTGATATATAGGAGGTGACCTCGGCTGAGTTGGTGTGATATATAGGAGGTGACCTCGGCTGAGTTGGTGTGATATATAGGAGGTGACCTGGGCTGAGTTGGTGTGATATATAGGAGGTGACCTGGGCTGAGTTGGTGTGATATATAGGAGGTGACCTGGGCTGGGTTGGTGTGATATATATATATATAGGAGGTGACCTGGGCTGAGTTGGTGTGATATATAGGAGGTGACCTGGGCTGAGTTGGTGTGATATATAGGAGGTAACCTGGGCTGAGTTGGTGTGATATATATATATATATATATAGGAGGTGACCTGGGCTGAGTTGGTGTGATATATATATATATATATATAGGAGGTGACCTGGGCTGAGTTGGTGTGATATATATATATATATATATATATAGGAGGTGACCTGGGCTGAGTTGGTGTGATATATATATATATATATATAGGAGGTGACCTGGGCTGAGTTGGTGTGATATATATATATATATATATATAGGAGGTGACCTGGGCTGAGTTGGTGTGATATATATATATATATAGGAGGTGACCTGGGCTGAGTTGGTGTGATATATATATATATATAGGAGGTGACCTGGGCTGAGTTGGTGTGATATATATATATATAGGAGGTGACCTGGGCTGAGTTGGTGTGATATATAGGAGGTAACCTGGGCTGAGTTGGTGTGATATATAGGAGGTGACCTGGGCTGAGTTGGTGTGATATATATATATATAGGAGGTGACCTGGGCTGAGTTGGTGTGATATATAGGAGGTGACCTGGGCTGAGTTGGTGTGATATATATATATATATATAGGAGGTGACCTGGGCTGAGTTGGTGTGATATATATATATATAGGAGGTGACCTGGGCTGAGTTGGTGTGATATATATATATATAGGAGGTGACCTGGGCTGAGTTGGTGTGATATATATATATATAGGAGGTGACCTGGGCTGAGTTGGTGTGATATATATATATATAGGAGGTGACCTGGGCTGAGTTGGTGTGATATATAGGAGGTGACCTGGGCTGAGTTGGTGTGATATATATATATATATATATACGAGGTGACCTGGGCTGAGTTGGTGTGATATATATATATATATATATATATATATAGGAGGTGACCTGGGCTGAGTTGGTGTGATATATATATATATATATAGGAGGTAACCTGGGCTGAGTTGGTGTGATATATAGGAGGTGACCTGGGCTGAGTTGGTGTTATATATATATATATAGGAGGTGACCTGGGCTGAGTTGGTGTGATATATAGGAGGTGACCTGGGCTGAGTTGGTGTGATATATAGGAGGTAACCTGGGCTGAGTTGGTGTGATATATATATATATAGGAGGTGACCTGGGCTGAGTTGGTGTGATATATATATATATATATATAGGAGGTGACCTGGGCTGAGTTGGTGTGATATATAGGAGGTAACCTGGGCTGAGTTGGTGTGATATATATATATATAGGAGGTGACCTGGGCTGAGTTGGTGTGATATATATATATATAGGAGGTAACCTGGGCTGAGTTGGTGTGATATATATATATATAGGAGGTAACCTGGGATGAGTTGGTGTGATATATATATATATAGGAGGTAACCTGGGCTGAGTTGGTGTGATATATAGGAGGTAACCTGGGCTGAGTTGGTGTGATATATAGGAGGTGACCTGGGCTGAGTTGGTGTGATATATATATATATATATATATATATATAGGAGGTGGCCTGGGCTGAGTTGGTGTGACATATATATATATAGGAGGTAACCTGGGCTGAGTTGGTGTGATATATATATATATATATATAGGAGGTGGCCTGTGCTGAGTTGGTGTGATATATATATATATATATATAGGAGGTGGCCTGCGCTGAGTTGGTGTGATATATAGGAATGTTGTTCTGGTAAAAAAATGAACATTTGCAACAACAATATTACATCCCAAATGGCAAACTATTCCCTACATAGTGCACTACGCTTTGGGCCCTGGTCAACAGTAGTGAACTATATATGGTGTGATTTTGGATACATACAGAGTCTGAGTTTCCACACTGTAAGCATTACGAGAACTTGAAGGTGTCTAGCAGCGATGTTATTTCCAAACCACAGTGAATTGTCTACCAAGGTAAAAGTGTATCTGTGGCTGCTACACTTCCCCACAGGAAGTATGATGCTGTGTAGCACTCAGCTATTTCTACCAGAATGAAACTATATCTCTTATCTTTATCTAATCTAATATGTCATCTTATCTTTGTCAAGTCATCTTCTCTTAATCTAATCTTCTCTTAATCTAATCTTATCTTAATCTAATCTATTCTTTATGTCATGTCGTCTTATCTTTTTGTCATGTAGTGTTGTGTAATCTTATCTTCAGTCTTATCCTATGTTATCTTGTCATGCAGGTGAAAGAGGACCCAAAAGCGACTTAACAGAAACAGAGTTTATTAAAGTCCAAAACGGAATAACAGAAATCCTCTAGATTTGTAGAGGGGAAACAACTGGAGAAGCGGCCACAGACTGCAGGTCATCTATTCTTAGGCGCAGGCCGTCATGTCGACTGAGACACCTGCTCACACGCAGCATCTGATGAAGGCACAAAACACGACAGGACAGGGTGATACACAATCACGGCAAAAACACGACAGGACAGGGCGAAACGCAATCACAGCATGGTGAATACAATACAAGGAACCGACCGGACAGGAACGGATCACAAAGGAATAAATAGGGACTCTAATCAGGGGAAAGGATCGGGAACAGGTGTGGGAAGACTAAATGATGATTAGGGGAATAGGAACAGCTGGGAGCAGGAACGGAACGACAGAGAGAAGAGAGAGCGAGAGAGTGAGAGAGGGAGGGGGAGAGAGAGGGATAGAAGGAGGGAAAGAACCAAACAAGACCAGCAGAGGGAAACGTATAGCATGGGGAGCACAGGGACAAGACATGACAATAAATGACAAACATGACATATCTTATCTTTATGTTGTCTTATCTCTACGTAATCTTATTTTCACCTTATCTTTATGTTATCTTATCTTTATGTTATCTTATCTTCAAATGTGTCTTATCTTCAAATGTATCTTATCTTCAAATGTGTCTTATCTTTATGTTATCTTATCTTCAAATTTGTCTTATCTTTATGTAATCTTAGCTTCACCTATATCCTATGTTGTCTTATCTTTATGTTGTCTTATCTTTATGTTGTCTTATCTTTATGTTGTCTTATCTTTATGTAATCTTATCTTTATGTTATTTTATATTTTCTTATAGAATAAATTAAATACAATATATTTTTTATTATAGAATAATAGAAAACAATGAAATTGCAATACTTTATCAATGTTGTCATCCAAAATGGTTTGTCAAAATGTTTATTGGGATGGATTTGATCAACTCTGTACCAAAGGGATAAATGATCAATTGACAGAGAGAGATAAAAGTGATTTCTGTCCAACCACAAAGTGGATTACTTGTCATCGTACTGCTGATGTAACTGATACCCACGTAGGGCCTTTCTTCCAGTCAGTCAGTCACTGATTATAGAAGGGGAACTGTTTCCTCCAGTCAGTCAGTTCTGAGAGAAGGGGAACTGTTTCCTCCAGTCAGTCAGTTCTGAGAGAAGGGGAACTGTTTCCTCCAGTCAGTCAGTTCTGAGAGAAGGGGAACTGTTTCCTCCAGTCAGTCAGTTCTGAGAGAAGGAGAACTGTTTCCTCCAGTCAGTCAGTTCTGGGAGAAGGGGAACTGTTTCCTCCAGTCAGTCAGTTCTGAGAGAAGGGGAACTGTTTCCTCCAGTCAGTCAGTTCTGAGAGAAGGGAACTGTTTCCTCCAGTCAGTCAGTTCTGAGAGAAGGGGAACTGTTTCCTCCAGTCAGTCAGTTCTGAGAGAAGGGGAACTGTTTCCTCCAGTCAGTCAGTTCTGAGAGAAGGGGAACTGTTTCCTCCAGTCAGTCAGTTCTGAGAGAAGGAGAAATGTTTCCTATTGGCTCTCAGGCTAGTGACATAGTGACATGCGTATTGGTGGAGAGTATTTCCGTAAAGCAGTCTGTGGTTTGCTGCTGTCTGACTGAGTCTAACAGAATCAAATCAAATCTAATCAAATTTTATTTGTCACATACACATGGTTAGCAGATGTTAATGCGAGTGTAGCGAAATGCTTGTGCTTCTAGTTCCGACAATGCAGTAATAACCAACGAGTAATCTAACCTAACAATTTCACAACAACAACCTTATACACACAAGTGTAAAGAGATGAAGAATATGTACATAAAGATATATGAATGAGTGATGGTACAGAACAGCATAGGCAAGATGCAGTAGATGGTATAGAGTACAGTATATACATATGAGATGAGTAATGTAGGGTATGTAAACAAAGTGGCATAGTTTAAAGTGGCTAGTGATACATTAGTCACATACATTTTTCCATTATTAAAGTGGCTGGAGTTGAGTCAGTATGTTGGCAGCAGCCACTCAATGTTAGTGATGGCTGTTGAACAGTCTGATGGCCTTGAGATAGAAGCTGTTTTTCAGTCTCTCAGTCCCAGCTTTGATGCACCTGTACTGACCTCGCCTTCTGGATGATAGCGGGGTGAACAGGCAGTGGGTCGGGTGGTTGTTGCCCTTGTTGAGCTTTATGGCCTTCCTGTGACATCGGGTGGTGTAGGTGTCCTGGAGGGCAGGTAGTTTGCCCCCGGTGATGCGTTGTGCATTCCTCACTACCCTCTGGAGAGCCTTACGGTTGTGGGAGCAGCAGTTGCCGTACCAGGCGGTGATACAGCCCGACAGGATGCTCTCGATTGTGCATCTGTAAAAGTTAGTGAGTGCTTTTGGTGACAAGCCGAAAAGGAACTTAAAACTTATTACCTTCTCTACTACTGTCCCGTCGATGTGGATAGGGGGGTGCTCTCTCTGGTGTTTCCTGAAGTCCACGATCATCTCCTTTGTTTTGTTGACGTTGAGTGTGAGGTTATTTTCCTGACATCACACTCCGAGGGCCCTCACCTCCTCCCTGTAGGTCATCTCGTCGTTGTTGGTAATCAAGCCTACCACTGTAGTGTTGTCTGCAAACTTGATGTTTGATTTGGAGGCGTGCATGGCCACGCAGTCGTGGGTTCAGAACACACCCTTGTGGGGCCCCAGTGTTGAGATTCAGCGGGGTGGAGATGTTGTTACCTACCCTCACCACCTGGGGGGCGGCCCGTGAGGAAGTCCAGGAACCAGTTGCACAGGGCGGGGTCGAGACCCAAGGTCTCGAGCTTGATGACGAGTTTGGAGGGTACTATGGTGTTAAATGCTGAGCTGTGTCGATGAACAGCATGCTCACATAGGTATTCCTCTTGTCCAGGTGGGTTAGGGCAGTGTGCAGTGTGGTTGCGATTGCGTTGTCTGTGGACCTTTTGGGGCGGTAAGCAAATTGGAGTGGGTCTAGGGTGTCAGGTAGGGTGGAGGTAACATGCTCCTTGACTAGTCTCTCATAGCACTTCATGATGACAGAATTGAGTGCTATGGGGCTGTAGTCGTTTAGCTCAGTTACCTTAGCTTTCTTGGGAACAGGAACAATGTGGGAACAGCAGACTGGGATAAGGATTGATTGAATATGTCCGTAAACACACCAGCCAGCTGGTCTGCGCATGCTCTGAGGCCGCGGCTGGGGATGCCGTCTGGGCCTGCAGCCTTGCGAGGGTTAACACGTTTGAATTGTTTTACTCACGTCGGCAGCAATGAAGGAGAGTCCGCAGGTTTTGGTAGCGGGCCGTGTCAGTGGCACTGTATTGTCTTCAAAGCGAGCAAAGAAGTTGTTTAGTCTGTCTGGGAGCAAGACATCCTGGTCCGCGATGGGGCTGGTTTTCTTATTATAATCCGTGATTGACTGTAGACCCTGCCACATACCTCTTGTGTCTGAGCCGTTGAATTGAGACTCTACTTTGTCTCTATACTGACGCTTAACTTGTTTGATTGCCTTGCGGAGGGAATAGCTACACTGTTTGTATTCGGGACATGTTTCCGGTCACCTTGCCCTGGTTAAAAGCAGTGGTTCGTGCTTTCAGTTTCGCACGAATGCTGCCATCAATCCACGGTTTCTGGTTGGGGTATGTTTTAATAGTAGCTGTGGGTACGACATCGCCGATGCACTTGCTAATAAACTCGCTCACCGAATCAGCATATTCATCAATGTTGTTGTTCGACGCTATGCGGAACATATCCCAGTCCACGTGATCGAAGCAATCTTGAAGCGTGGAATCAGATTGGTCGGACGGACCAGCGTTGAACAGACCTGAGCGCGGGAGCTTCCTGTTTTAGTTTCTGTCTATAGGCAAGGAGCAACAAAATGGAGTTGTGGTCAGCTTTTCCGAAAGAAGTAGCGGGGGAGGGCCTTATATGCGTTGCGGAAGTTAGAATAACAATGATCCAGGGTTTTACCAGTAGCACAACCAATATGCAGATAGAATTTAGGGAGTCTTGTTTTCAGATTAGCCTTGTTAAAATCCCCAGCTACAATGAACGCAGCCTCAGGATTTGTGGTTTCCAGTTTACATTGAATCAAATAAAGTTTGTTCAGGGCCATCGATGTGTCTGCTTGAGGGGGAATATATACGGCTGTGATCATAATCGAAGAGAATTCCCTTGGTAGATAATGCGGTCGACATTTGATTGTGAGGAATTCTAAGTCAGGTGAACAGAAGGATTTGAGTTCCTGTATGTTGTTATGATCACACCACGTCTCGTTAATCATAAGGCCCCCGTCCCTCTTCTTACCAGAAAGATGTTTGTTTCTGTCGGCGCGATGCGTGAAGAAACCAGCTGGCTGCACCGTCTCCGATAGCGTCTCTCGAGTGAGCCATGTTTCCGTGAAGCAAAGATTGTTAGAGTCTCTGATGTCTCTCTGGGATTTCATCAACCTTGTTGTCAAGAGACTGGACATTGGCGAGTAGTATGCTCGGGAGCAGTGTGCGATGTGCCCGTCTCCGGAGCCTGACCAGAAGACCACTTGGTCTGCCCCTTTTACGGCGTCGTTGTTTTGGTTCACCGGCTGGGATCCTATCCATTGTCCTGGGTGGAAGGCAAAACACAGGATCCGCTTCGGGAAAGTCGTATTCCTGGTCGTAATGATGGTGAGTTGACGTTGCTCTTATATCCAGTAGTTCCTCCCGACTGTATGTAATAAAACCTAAGATGACCTGGGGAACCAATGTAAGAAAGAACACGTAAAAAACAAAATACTGCATTGTTTCCTAGGAACGCGAAGCGAGGCGGCCATCTCTATCGGTGCTCAGACAGTGCAGGCAGGATACCAGTGGTAGGATACCAGTGGTAGGATACCAGTGGCAGGATACCAGTGGTAGGATACCAGTGGCAGGATACCAGTGGTAGGATACCAGTGGTAGGATACCAGTGGTAGGATACCAGTGGCAGGATACCAGTGGTAGGATACCAGTGGTAGGATACCAGTGGCAGGATACCAGTGGCAGGCTACCAGTGGTAGGATACCAGTGGCAGGATACCAGTGGCAGGCTACCAGTGGTAGGATACCAGTGGTAGGATACCAGTGGCAGGCTACCAGTGGTAGGATACCAGTGGTAGGATACCAGTGGCAGGCTACCAGTGGCAGGATACCAGTGGCAGGCTACCAGTGGCAGGATACCAGTGGTAGGATACCAGTGGTAGGATACCAGTGGCAGGATACCCGTGGCAGGATACCAGCTGTGCATGAAGTTTGTTTATTGTCGTGTCAGTACAGTCCTGTAGGTATGATATTGTCCTGTCAGTACAGTCCTGTAGGTATGATATTGTCCTGTAGGTATGATATTGTCCTGTCAGTACAGTCCTGTAGGTATGATATTGTCCAGTAGGTATGATATTGTCCTGTAGGTATGATATTGTCCTGTAGGTATGATATTGTCCTGTCAGTACATTCCTGTAGGTTTGATATTGTCCTGTAGGTATAATATTGTCCTGTCAGTACAGTCCTGTAGGTATGATATTGTCCTGTAGGTATGATATTGTCCTGTAGGTATGATATTGTCCCGTAGGTATGATATTGTCCTGTCAGTACAGTCCTGTGGGTATGATATTGTCCTGTCAGTACAGTCCTGTGGATATGATATTGTCCTGTAGGTATGATATTGTCCTGTGGATATGATATTGTCCTGTAGGTATGATATTGTCCTGTAGGTATGATATTGTCCTGTAGGTATGATATTGTCCTGTCAGTACAGTCCTGTAGGTATGATATTGTCCTGTAGGTATGATATTGTCCTGTAGGTATGATATTGTCCTGTATATGATATTGTCCTGTCAGTACAGTCCTGTGGGTATGATATTGTCCTGTCAGGACAGTCCTGTATGATATTGTCCTGTAGGTATGATATTGTCCTGTCAGTACAGTCCTGTAGGTATGATATTGTCCTGTCAGTACAGTCCTGTAGGTATGATATTGTCCTGTAGGTATGATATTGTCCTGTAGGTATGATATTGTCCTGTCAGTACAGTCCTGTAGGTATGATATTGTCCTGTAGTTATGATATTGTCCTGTAGGTATGATATTGTCCTGTAGGTATGATATTGTCCTGTAGGTATGATATTGTCCTGTCAGGACAGTCCTGTAGGTGTGATATTGTCCTGTAGGTATGATATTGTCCTGTGGGTATGATATTGTCCTGTCAGTACAGTCCTGTAGGTATGATATTGTCCTGTCAGGACAGTCCTGTGGGCATGATATTGTCCTGTAGGTATGATATTGTCCTGTAGGTATGATATTGTCCTGTAGGTATGATATTGTCCTGTAGGTATGATATTGTCCTGTCAGTACAGTCCTGTAGGTATGATATTGTCCTGTCAGGACAGTCCTGTGGGTATGATATTGTCCTGTAGGTATGATATTGTCCTGTAGGTATGATATTGTCCTGTCAGTACAGTATCATGATATTGTCCTGTCAGTACAGTCCTGTAGGTATGATATTGTCCTGGCAGTACAGTCCTGTAGGTATGATATTGTCCTGTAGGTATGATATTGTCCTGTAGGTATGATATTGTCCTGTAGGTATGATATTGTCCTGTAGGTATGATATTGTCCTGTCAGTACAGTCCTGTAGGTATGATATTGTCCAGTAGATTCATGGTCGTGTCAGAGGCCGATCCCTTCCAGGAACTCAAGCTGAGACACACAGGCAGACGGTAGTGAGTGGGATGGAGGAGCTCAGGTCCTCAGCAGTACTCCGTTTCTAAGCCATTTGATACAGTAACTATTAACTAAGCCTGTGCTGTCTCCTCAGAGGAGAGATGCAGATTACTATGTAGGATAATGTATAGAATGGATCCATGACGTGACTTGTGTATCTATTACTGTATGTTGTGGAAATGGGTTCAATACTTCATACAGCAGCACAATTAAAGTAATCTACTGTTCTTCTTGTGTCTCTCTGTCTCTCCTCTCTCTGTCTGTCTCCCTCTCTCTCCTCCCTCTCTATTTGTCCCTTTCTCTCTCTCTTTCTCTCTCTGTGTCCCTCTTTCTCTCTCTCTGTCTTTCTCCCTCTCTCTCTCTCTCTCTCTCTCTCTCTCTCTCTCTCTCTCTCTCTCTCTCTCTCTCTCTCTCTCTTCCTCTCTCTCTTTCTCTCTCTCTCTCTCTCTCTCTCTCTCTCTCTCTGTGTCTCTCCTCTCTCTGTCTTTCTCCCTCTCTCCTCTCTCTCTCTCTTCCTCTCTGTCTTTCTCTCCCTCCACGTTTCACATCAGATGTGTGTTATAAAATATTACCACTAGGGGGAGTAAATCCAAGCAAATGTGACACCTTTTAGTTTCACATGGTTGAAGACCAGTATATTAATAATGAGCCTATCAACTTTTAGTTTCACATCGTGGAATACCAGTAGAACACCTGTTTAAGAGAGGTGATGTCTAGCAGAGTAGAACACCTGTTTAAGAGAGGTGATGTCTAGAGGTGATGTCTAGAGGTGATGTCTAGAGGTGATGTCTAGCAGAGTAGAACACTTGATAAAGAGAAGTGATGTCTAGAGTGATGTCTAGGAGCTAGATGCAGTAATTGAATAACCTGCAGTAATATAGGAGCTGATGCAGTAATTGAATAACCTGCAGTAATGAGCTCAGATGCAATTGAATAACCTACAGTAATAGATGGATGAGCTAATATAGGAGCTCAGATGCAGTAATTGAATAACCTACAGTAATATAGGAGCTCAGATGCAGTAATTGAATAACCTGCAGTAATATAGGAGCTCAGATGCAGTAATTGAATAACCTGCAGTAATATAGGAGCTCAGATGCAGTAATTGAATAACCTACAGTAATATAGGAGCTCAGATGCAGTAATTGAATAACCTGCAGTAATATAGGAGCTCAGATGCAGTAATTGAATAACCTGCAGTAATATAGGAGCTCAGATGGAGTAATTGAATAACCTACAGTAATATCCAACGTTTCCACACACAATCTCTCTCGTTTTACTTACTAAAACAATCTTTTCAGCAGAAGCCATTTCCTGTCCAACTTCTCTTTCCAACATGTGTTTATACTCGATTGTATTTGAAATATTGCGAAAGGCCTGTTTTGTCTGCATGCTGTTTTTTCACTGATGCTTAGATCACACCGACAGTGTTTACATTTTGGTTACACCAGAATTACATTAATTTCCAATCAAACGCTTCCTTTGCCTTGCAGCATTGCGTTGCAGAGACAGTTGCAGTGCGTTCGGTGTGGTGCGTTCGGTGGATTTATCGATGTGTTGAACTGCTGTTGAATACATAAACACATGAAGCTGCGTATTATTTTACGAATTGTCACGGTTGATGTTTTTTTGAAGAAAGACAGATTTGCTGCACGTTCCCGACTGTAGAGTTCCTTGTTATTGGGCTACAATCCACAGCTATTTAAATATATATATATATTTATCCTCTGTGGCTATATTATAGGTATTCTCGTGGTGTAGTAGGCTATTCTGAATTATTTAATTTATTTCTAACAGACAGCGGTAATTATTTAACTTTGGCAAATGTATTTCAATTTATCAGGGGAGCTGCACACTTCACACGATTCTATGAGGAAATAAATGATGAAGTGCAACGCTGGAGAGATGAGAGTTACAGGGTCATGTCTACCAGGGCAGAGAGATGAGAGTTACAGGGTCATGTCTACCAGGGCAGAGAGATGAGAGTTACAGGGTCATGTCTACCAGGGCAGAGAGATGAGAGTTACAGGGTCATGTCTACCAGGGCAGAGAGATGAGAGTTACAGGGTGATGTCTACCAGGGCAGAGAGATGAGAGTTACAGGGTGATGTCTACCAGGGCCAAGAGATGAGAGTTACAGGATCATGTCTACCAGGGCAGAGAGATGAGAGTTACAGGGTCATGTCTACCAGGGCAGAGAGATGAGAGTTACAGGGTCATGTCTACCAGGGCAGAGAGATGAGAGTTACAGGGTCATGTCTACCAGGGCAGAGAGATGAGAGTTACAGGGTCATGTCTACCAGGGCCAAGAGATGAGAGTTACAGGGTCATGTCTACCAGGGCAGAGAGATGAGAGTTACAGGGTCATGTCTACCAGGGCAGAGAGATGAGAGTTACAGGGTCATGTCTACCAGGGCAGAGAGATGAGAGTTACAGGGTCATGTCTACCAGGGCAGAGAGATGAGAGTTACAGGGTCATGTCTACCAGGGCAGAGAGATGAGAGTTACAGGGTCATGTCTACCAGGGCAGAGAGATGAGAGTTACAGGGTGATGTCTACCAGGGCAGAGAGATGAGAGTTGCAGGGTCATGTCTACCAGGGCAGAGAGATGAGTTACAGGGGCATGTCTACCAGGGCAGAGAGGGAGAGAGAGAGAGATCATGTCTAGAAAAGGAATCTCCTTCTAGTTATGTGAGAGATACTGGTGCAATGTTCACACAGCCACGCGTTTGTCTCAAAAATAGGTTACAATTTTGCACAAATCATAAACCCGTTCCAACCCAAATCTACTCATAGAATATTAGGCCTGGGCTGAAAATGTACTTTTTCACGTGTTTTTTTGTGGGGCAGGAGAATTAACAAAGAAGCAGCTTGAATAAACGTTGATCGCTTCTGTTAGAGTGTTTACATTGCAAAAAGTGAATCAAAATGTTGATGCAACAAGAAGTTCCGGAACAAGACATTCCAAAACCCAGGATCAAATTAAGCGACTTGTCGCAAGTCACATGTTTGAAATGAAAATGCTCAATGTTCCTTCCTGATTCCCTCCTAAAAATCACGAGATTTAGAAAACTCCTCATTTTAGAAACACAAATGGTATTTTATTTTGATAATCAAAAGGCAGACAGATATTTGGTATAAAAAACATTCACTTAAACAATACATTAAATATGATTTGTAAAGACAAAAGTGATTTTAAAAAGTATAATTTTGAATACAACTATATTCACCTGTCACAGACAATAACATCCTCATTTATATGAAAAAATAATAATAATATCATATTTTATAAAACAATAAATATGAACCTAAGTAAATATTAACTAAAGGAAAACATGTATTAAGAAAATACATTTATCCTATTTAAATACTAAAATACTGCTAAAATCCAACATTGAGTTGATATGATTCAAAGCTTTGACAATTGCATTGATGGGTAGATGGGTGGGTGGCTAGATGGGTGGGTGGGTGGGTGGATGGGTGGGTGGGTGGGTGGGTGGGTGGGTTGGTGGATGGATGGGTGGATGGATGGGTGGATGGGTGGATGGGTGGGTGGGTGGGTGGGTGGATGGATGGGTGGATGGGTGGATGGGTGGGTGGGTGGATGGGTGGGTGGGTGGGTGGGTGGGTGGGTGGGTGGGTGGGTGGGTGGGTGGGTGGGTGGGTGGGTGGGTGGGTGGGTGGGTGGATGGATGGGTGGGTGGATGGATGGATGGATGGGTGGATGGGTGGATGGGTGGATGGATGGGATTGATGTGTGGAAGACTACTGGCATTTATCCGTTGATTTTTCCTTTCTCTCTCTCATGTCACTGATCCACAGGAGGACGGTCTTGAACTCTACGATGGCCTTGTATATCCCATTGGTGTCCAGCTGCCAAAAGAGGGAATGAATGGTTAACAACATATCATAAACACACTCTACTTTTGGAAACTAAAGTCATAGGGGATGGAACTGATTGGATACTAAAGTCATAGGGGATGGAACTGATTGGATACTATAGTCATAGGGGATGGAACTGATTGGATACTAAAGTCATAGGGGATGGAACTGATTGGATACTATAGTCATAGGGGATGGAACTGATTGGATACTATAGTCATAGGGGATGGAACTGATTGGATACTAAAGTCATAGGGGATGGAACTGATTGGATACTATAGTCATAGGGGATGGAACTGATTGTGAATTCACAGAGGTGTAAATAAGAGTTCAATCTCAGGTAAATGTCAACCGTTGAGGAATCATTAAAACAGGTGAATTAGATCTAGAGATGAGTTTTGTTTTGCCATAAAGCAGCATGTTGAGATGGAAGAGGGTTGGATAAGTCATATTCACCTTCTTAAATGTGTTCTCCATCTTCCTGATGGTTGTCTTGGTCCATGTTGGTCTAGTTGGACACTCCACCAGCTGTAGAGAGGAAGAACAGTCAGTTGTCTTTTCTGTTTGTCTGTCCGTCTACTAGATCTTACAATAACATGGGTGGGTGGTCAGTGTGTTCTGCAGGTATACAACTACATCCATCCTGCTAGTCTGCAGTAAAAGTCCCTGGAAGAACCTTCTGGGCTGCCACACTGGCAGAACCTTTCCAGTGGAACCTGGAACCTCTCTGAAAAGGGTCTTCGAGGAACCCCTGTGTAAATGTTGGAGCCAGAACCTTGTTGTGGTGGGAGGGGTTTTATTTTGAGCCTTTATATTGTAGAGGTGACAGACTATCAGATTGGAGGTGGGTCAGATTGGAGGTGGGTCAGATTGGTGGTGGGTCAGATTGGAGATGGGGCTGATTGGAGGTGGGTCAGATTGGAGGTGGGGCTGATTGGAGATGGGGCTGATTGGAGGTGGGGCTGATTGGAGGTGGGGCTGATTGGAGGTGGGGCTGATTGGAGGTGGGGCTGATTGGAGGTGGGTCAGATTGGAGGTGGGGCTGATTGGAGGTGGGGCTGATTGGAGGTGGGGCTGATTGGAGGTGGGGCTGATTGGAGGTGGGACTGATTGAGGTGGGGCTGATTGGAGGTGGGTCAGATTGGAGGTGGGGCTGATTGGAGGGGGAGCTGATTGGAGTTGGGTCTGATTGGAGGTGGGTCAGATTGGTGGTGGGTCAGATTGGAGGTGAGGCTGATTGGAGATGGGGCTGATTGGAGGTGGGGCTGATTGGAGATGGGGCTGATTGGAGGTGGGGCTGATTGGAGGTGAGGCTGATTGGAGATGGGTCAGATTGGAGGTGGGGCTGATTGGAGGTGGGGCTGATTGGAGGTGGGGCTGATTGGAGGTGGGGCTGATTGGAGATGGGGCTGATTGGAGGTGAGGCTGATTGGAGATGGGTCAGATTGGAGATGGGTCAGATTGGAGGTGGGGCTGATTGGAGGTGGGGCTGATTGGAGGTGGGGCTGATTGGAGGTGGGGCTGATTGGAGATGGGGCTGATTGGAGGTGAGGCTGATTGGAGATGGGTCAGATTGGAGATGGGTCAGATTGGAGGTGGGGCTGATTGGAGGTGGGTCTGATTGGAGGTGAGGCTGATTGGAGATGGGTCAGATTGGAGATGGGTCAGATTGGAGGTGGGGCTGATTGGAGGTGGGGCTGATTGGAGGTGGGGCTGATTGGAGGTGAGGCTGATTGGAGATGGGTCAGATTGGAGATGGGTCAGATTGGAGGTGGGGCTGATTGGAGGTGGGGCTGATTGGAGGTGGGGCTGATTGGAGGTGGGGCTGATTGGAGGTGGGGCTGATTGGAGGTGGGGCTGATTGGAGGTGGGGCTGATTGGAGGCTTTCAGACTATTATTTTTGGTCACCCGTTAGTGTAAATGTAGTTCCTGTTCATCATTAATTAAAATGTGCCTTGAATATTTATGAATATTACATATTATAATATTCATAATTTAAACATTGCTGATTACATACAGTAATAAAGTGGTAACTATTCTAACTGTGGGATTTGCATCGAGGCTCTTGGGGAAATCATACACCTCTGTTAGCCTCATTGAAGCTACAACACTGTCAGTGTTCAACCTTAACATGTGATGACAATACAACAGAACAGATGAACAGAAATCACATTTCCTCTAACAGGTGGTCAAATAAAGAACTATCTTAAAGTTCAATACTCACACAAGATTGGACATCTGTTTTCAGCCTGGCCAGAAGATCCTCAAAGTGTTTGGGGTAGAGACCTTCCAAAGATTCCTGGTTGAACACGTTGGAATAGACATCCAATATCTTGTTGATTTCCCAGATGCCAAGTTGTTTCTAAAAAATAAAATGAAAACAATTCAGGTTTTGTTGCTTTGTCTTACTCTTACTTGTTTAATGAAATGTAACAGTCTATGTTTTGATTTAGAAATATGATTTATAAATATACCTTAGCACACGTTGTACAGACTTTGGGCAGAAGTCTTTCATATATTTTTCTGGGGAACGTCTGTAACAAAATACATTTAAATGAATTACTACGCACATAACAATACTTATTTAATGGACTTGGAACATAATTAAAACATGTTTCTACTTACTGGTAAAGAGTTAGTGAGAGTTTGTGTTTTGTTGAGTAATTCCTTGATCAGTCTGGGAGACACCGTCCGTTGGAGACAGTTTGGTCTGTCGCGTCGTTTCTCGCCATGAGCGCGTCCATCCAGGTGTCCAATCAGCGCCAGCAGACCAACCGTCACCAAAATCACAGCGCGCATCTTGTCGGTCTTATTGTTTAGAGTCGTAATTAACGGCGAAGAGAAGAGCAGAGAATCAGAACTGTAGTTTGACAGTCTGCACCTGTTCTTTCATGTTATATACCCATCACTTCACCTTTCAAAAAATCCCACAGTCGAAGCGTGATGCTTAAAAGTGTAACAACATTTTGTTTGCGCCAAATTTCCCTGGAGTGGCCAGCACGCATTGGTGCTGAGTTTGCTGTTATCTCTCTTTCTGATCTACGATGTCCTGAGGTTAGATGTGTTTGTTGTGGTTTTGCGTTCTAGAGAGGGTTTACCACTTCGAGATTACTGGATGGATAAAACGAGGTTGAAGGTTCATGATCGGGGTTATTCCCCCGTCAAGCAGCTGTAGTTCCATTGACGTTAAAGAGGAGATGCGTCTCTGAGTATCTGATGCTGCATATCCAGTATCTTCTTGATAACTGCTGTTCTGTAGGCTTCTAAACTGGGCTCCTCTCTACTAAATGTGAACCTGACCACTCATGTGCTTTAACAGCCTACTTTCTAAACTTTTATTGTCATATCATAGTTAATATGCCCTTTCTGGGAAATAATTGAGATAAGACGATTCAATTTTGTTTTTATGACTGGTAATGATTCTACTACTGAGGAGGGATTGATTCATTATTTGTTTTAAAAACATTGTTTATTTTGTGTCATAAATTTAAAACACTCAATTAATCATTTTACTGATATCATTCATACTATACAACATCATCATCATCACTCTGGCTTAATACAGACAATAACAAAACTGCAGAAATGCAGAAAATCTCTTGCTGACACATCTGTCTATCCTTTCTGGTGCATCAGGCTAACAGTGGTGTTGTGGAGGAGGATACTGTAATGGAGCAGCAATGGCCTCTAACAAACCCAAAGGTTTTGCCGTGTCACTCTCACTCTCTGTCCCTCACTGTTGGTCCCCAGGTCCAATGGGGTTCGTTCCGTAAGGTTGTCTGGCACTGTTGGTCCCCAGGTCCAATGGGGTTCGTTACGTAAGGTTGTCTGGCACTGTTGGTCCCCAGGTCCAATGGGGTTCTTTACGTAAGGTTGTCTGGCACTGTTGGTCCCCAGGTCCAATGGGGGTTCGTTCCGTTTCGTAAGGTTGTCTGGCACTGTTGGTCCCCAGGTCCAATGGGGTTCGTTACGTAAGGTTGTCTGGCACTGTTGGTCCCCAGGACCAATGGGGGTTCGTTCCGTTTCGTAAGGTTGTCTGGCACTTACTGGAAGAGGTTTGTTCTGTTCATCCCTGGGTAGGATGAGTTAGCAACTCTGCTCTCTCCCCTGATCTGTGTTACCCACTTAAACCAGGTCATCCTCCTACGTGGTTCACCACTGCTAGGTCGGGTCTGACCCAGATAGATGGAGTTGTAGACGTCTGCACGTCGCCTTTCGGTTCCAATCTAAGTCCTCTATGAGTCAATGTGGTCAGAGACTAACTGGTTCTGAGGACTGACTGAAGCTTTCAGCTGAGTTCCAGTCAGTCAGAACTGGTTCTGAGGACTGACTGAAGAGTTTAGCTGAGTTCCAGTCAGTCAGAACTGGTTCTGAGGACTGACTGAAGAGTTCAGCTGAGTTCCAGTCAGTCAGAACTGGTTCTGAGGACTGACTGAAGAGTTCAGCTGAGTTCCAGTCAGTCAGAACTGGTTCTGAGGACTGACTGAAGAGTTCAGCTGAGTTCCAGTCAGTCAGAACTGGTTCTGAGGACTGATTGAAGAGTTCAGCTGAGTTCCAGTCAGTCAGAGCTGGTTCTGAGGACTGACTGAAGCGTTCAGCTGAGTTCCAGTCAGTCAGAACTGGTTCTGAGGACTGACTGAAGCGTTCAGCTGAGTTCCAGTCAGTCAGAACTGGTTCTGAGGACTGACTGAAGCGTTCAGCTGAGTTCCAGTCAGTCAGAACTGGTTCTGAGGACTGACTGAAGCGTTCAGCTGAGTTCCAGTCAGTCAGAACATTCAACAGGGTGTTGTACGGTTTTAAAGGGTTTAAAAACCTCCATCAGTTGGACATTGAACCATATGGAGAAGGTGGAGATCAAATCATTTGACCTGCTACTGTGACCAACTGCATTTTAACCCTGGTCGTCTGTGGAGCAAAATACAATGATCCCCCACTGAGCTAAAGCCTAGGCATTAACTCTGGGAACTTACCTCAGAGAGCAAACACAAGTCTTCAGGTTTCAGGAAAGACTGCTTATCAAGCATCATTCACTGAACTTCCTCCAAAGCCCTACAAAGACCTTTAGGTTCTCCAAATCAGCAACTCAGCAAAAAGGATTTTTGTATCTAGATGTTTAAAAAAAAAAAAAAAAAAAATTAATGGAAAATTCATCATTCAGAGAAAATTGGCGGAAGTTTGTATGAGGCCATTTCCAGTGTCCTCAATTGTCTTCCACGTCATCATCATGTGTTTCATTCTCCTTCCATCATAACTGGGTTAGACCTCTGTCATAAGAACTGGGTTAGACCTCTATCATTAGAACTGGGTTAGACCTCTGTCATTAGAACTGGGTTAGACCTCTGTCATAAGAACTGGGTTAGACCTCTGTCATTAGAACTGGGTTAGACCTCTATCATCAGAACTGGGTTAGACCTCTGTCATTAGAACTGGGTTAGACCTCTGTCATCAGAACTGGGTTAGACCTCTGTCATCAGAACTGGGTTAGACCTCTGTCATTAGAACTGGGTTAGACCTCTGTCATCATAACTGGGTTAGACCTCTGTCATCAGAACTGGGTTAGACCTCTGTCATCAGAACTGGGTTAAACCTCTATCATCAGAACTGGGTTAGACCTCTGTCATTAGAACTGGGTTAGACCTTGTCATAAGAACTGGGTTAGACCTCTGTCATAAGAACAGACCTCTGTCATTAGAACTGGGTTAGACCTCTGTCATCAGAACTGGGTTAGACCTCTTCATTAGTCATTAAGAACTGGGTTAGACCTCTGTCATAAGAACTGGGTTAGACTCTGTCATTAGAACTGGGTTAGACCTCTGTCATTAGAACTGGGTTAGACCTCTGTCATAAGAACTGGGTTAGACCTCTGTCATTAGAACTGGGTTAGACCTCTGTCATAAGA